>NW_028318929.1:3890000-4007500 GCF_062004578.1 Staurois parvus
ATTTATTGAAAATGAACATCCTTTAAAGTAGATCTTCACCCTAAAGGCGAAATTCCGATTTCTGTCCTCCTTCCCCCCTCCTCTTCTTGTTTTGGAACTTTCTGGGTCGGCACCCACTCCCTCTTCTGGTCAGATGACCTAGGCAATTTCACCAGACGTTCGGCATCACAGGTCCCAGCAGGCTTTAGGACCATTCATGCACTGCAGCTCGTGCATGTGTAGTGGGAAGGTGGCTATGCAGCTGCAAGGAGTCAGCTGGATTCCCATACTAAATATGCTGGCACCAGGAACTTGAAGACAGGCGAAGAACCAGCCTGGGTGAGGATGGTGCTGGGTCTCCGGACAGATGCGTCCTTTTTTTTTTTTTCTTTTTTTTTTTTCTTTTTTTTTTTTTAAGTCAGCTGCTGACTTTTTTTTTTTTCTTTCATAAGTGAAGAACCGATTTAAGCAAAGAACTCCGTGAGGTTACCAAAGGTTTCCATCATTTTTTAATGGGCTGCACAATGCCAAATGAAACCTAGTGGGGGCTTAATGGGGAGCGGAAATTATCTGCTTCCCCTTAAATTAATGGCAGCCCATATTTTATGGCCCATTCGTACAATGTGGGTTGGAATTACGTTTTGTAGTCCTCTCTGTCAATTTCTTGGAATGCCATTTCTAATGCAGAACTGCCTATATTTTGCTCTAAGCTTAAAGTGATACTAAAGTCTTGTTTTTTTTTCCCCTAAAAATAACAAATATGTTGTACTTACTTGCTTTCTGCAGTGGTTTTGCACAGAGCTTCCCCAATCCTCCTCGGGTCCCTCGCCAGTGTTCCTGGCCCCTCCCTCCTGTCAGGTGACCCATAACAAACAGATTGCTATGGGGGCTCCTGAGCCGCAGCTCTGAGTGTTCATTCACACATAGAGCTGTGGCTGAACCCCACCCCCTCTCTTGATTGGGTCACTGGCTGTGATTGACAGTGACTGTGATTGACTCCCGCCGCTGCCCCAGCCAATCAGGAGTGAGTCCCAGGGGAACTGGGACTCAGGTAAGTGTTTGTGGGGGGCTGATACACACAGGTTTTTTTTTTTACCTTCTTGCATACAATGCATGATGGTAAAACCTTGGGACTTTAGAACCACTTAAAACAATAAGTTTACCTTTTTTTAAAAAAAAAAAGCACAGTTTTTTTAACTATAGTTTGTCATAGTCTTTTAACTGAAATGCCATTTTAGTTTTTTGTATTTTAGTCATCTGAATTGTTTTAGTTGTATTTTAGTCGACTAATCTCTTCAGTATATTTTACTTGACTAAAATCTAATGGGTTTAGTTAAACATTTCTGTAGATTTGCCAAACTCATTATATATTGGAGTAAAAATCGAATAAGATAGAAGATAAGTTATTTATGGTATTAAGGTTTGAAAATGCACTACAGGCACAAATTTAGCCGTCGTGATATATAATGTCTTTATGAATAAAACCAAGTTTCATAAACAAAAATATTGCTTTTTGACAAAAGAAGTACAACTTTACAATTAAAAAATAAAAAAAACCTGTACACCTTATTGGCTGTAAGGCCATTGCACATATTGCCTGAATATATTATCAACATTACATATTAAGAAAGAAACTAAGAAAATCTTTTTCTTAATTTTTTTTTTTCAGCAGCTTAGTGTATGCCCCTACTTATTCTTATGTGGAAGTGCAGTGTACATTTTGACGTCAAATTTCGATAGTTTTTTGACTAAAATGCCATTTTTTGTTGTATTTTAGTAAACTAAAGTTGTGTTAATTTAGTCATCGGTTATTTTCCTCGAAATTAACACTGATGAAAGGCTCTTGCAGACTGTCAGTGTAGCTTTTACGGGCAGACAGTTACTGAATTACAGGAAGAATCACTGAACTACTAGAGCACTCACCAGTTGAGAAGTACAAGCCTGCAGCCACAATGGCTGACAGTAGTTGACGTTCTTCCATTCACAGAACTCTGTAAATGAATGACGTGGCTGGGTGGGCAGAGCCTGCACTGCTGCTTTTTTTAAAAAAAACTTGACAGCTAGTGGTGCACCGAAATGAAAATTCTGCTGCTGAAACTGAAAATTCAGGTACCGAAATGGACAGTTTTTAAAAATTAATATATTTTTCAAACACAATTTATTTGGAAAAAATATGCTTAATGATTAAAATAACCCAATATATACCCCAATTTTTTTGTAAAATATGAAAGATGATATGCCGCGTAAATAAATACCCAACACTTCATGCTTTAAAGTTGCGCACGCTTGTGGAATGTTATCAAACTACAGTACTAAAAAAAAAAAAAAATCTCCATGAGTGACGATTTAAAAATTTCTACAGGTTACTAGTTTAAAGTTACAGAGGAGGTCTAGTGCTAGAATTATTGCTTTTGCTTTGATTTTCGTGGCGATACCTCACATGTGTGGTTTCAACACAGTTTACAGGTGGGTGTGGCCTACGTATTCATTCACCACTGCGCGTGAGGAAGGGGCACTTTCAACTTTTTTTTCTTTTTAACTTTATTTAAATTTTTTTTTTTTTTTTACACGGTCTCTTTAAAAAAAAAAATTTTAATCACTTTTATTCCTATCACAAGGAATACATGTATCCCTTGTGATAGAAATAATTAGTGACGGGTCCTCTTTATGGAAATGTAAAGATCAAAAAAAGCATTGATCTAGTGCTTTAAAAAAAAAAATGGCCTCATTTACAAGGCACCGGAACCAGAAGAGACGTCGCTCCGGTCCTTCAAGGGCATAGAGATGAGTGAAGGCCATCTTTCCTTCACTTATCCCTATGCCCAGTGTTGGGATAGTTCGATGCTTTCTCAGGTACGGCTGAGAACCACCAAGCGGGTGGCAGCAATGAGGGGCAGGGTTATTTTCGGCACCTGTATCGGTGCTTATTTTCGTATTGGGGCAGCACAGTGGCTAAATGGTTAGCACTTCCACCTGGCATTTCTAGGGTCGTTGGTTCGAATCCCAACCACGGCACCTCCTGCCTGGAGTTTGCATGTTCTCCCTGTGCCTGCGTGGGTTTCCTGCGGGTACTCTGGTTTCCTCCCACACTCCAAAGACATGCTGGTAGGTTAATTGGCTCCTGTCTAAATTGGCCCTAGTATGTGTATGTATGAATGTAAGTTAGGGACCTTAGATTGTACGCCCCTTGAGGGTTAGGGACTGATGTGAATGTACAATATATATGTAAAGTGCTGCGTAAATTGATGGCGCTATATAAGTACCTGAAATAAATATCGGCCAAAGGCTGATAGTGGTGTTTTCAGCCAAAACGTTTCGGCCACCGAAATTTTGGTGCATCCCTAGTGACAGCGGGTGCAGGCAGAAAATACCTGGCCAGCTGTCACAACGAGGGCTCAGGAGGGTTCGGGGGCTGCTCATTTAGTAACATGTTAACGTGCTACTCCCTTGATATGGGTGTAACATGTGAAAGGTGAACTTCACAGAAAGGTGTTTCTATATATTTTTTTGGATAGCATGAAGGTTAGAACCTTTGTTTAGGGTATATTCTATCTAATTCTGGGGACAACATTTAACTGACCAGGAAGTGAGGAGAGAAAACCAACAGGGAAACTAACAACAATAAAGTATCCAGGCAGATCCTTGTACTGCACGTTTTTATTTGGTAGATCTAAAGGAGAGTGTGGAATTAGATTGTGAGGTGTAGGGCAAGGAGATTGTAGAATTTGATTGTAAGTTGAATGGCCAGCTGTACTGAGCTTCTTGTTCTAAGCTATAAAGAGGTACAAGGCTCTTGCTCAGTGGTTTACGCTGCTTTTTGCAGGTGGTCATCTTTGTGAAGTCGGTTCAGCGATGCATCGCTCTGGCTCAGCTGTTGGTGGAACAGAACTTCCCAGCTATCGCTATTCATCGCGGGATGCAACAGGAGGAGAGGTGGGGCTTGTGATACACTGCTTCATCTGTCTTAGCAGAGAATGAGTTGTGGTGTGAAGTCATGGAGGCTGAGGGGGTTATCTCCTGGATTATGGTGTGCACACCCTTCATAGATGAATCATTTCTGATCTTGTGTTCATTGGCAGGCTTTCTCGTTACCAACAATTCAAGGATTTCCAGCGCAGGATCTTGGTCGCCACCAATCTTTTTGGCCGTGGCATGGACATTGAGAGAGTGAACATTGCCTTTAATTATGACATGCCAGAAGACTCTGATACCTACCTGCATAGGGTATGAACTTTATGCTTCATTTTCCTGTTTGTTCAGCGATACACAGAACAGGCCAGACTCAGACCGGAAGTGTTCTGGATGTGGTTTATTATTATTATACAGGACTTGTATAGCGTTGACAGTTTGCTCAGCACTTTACATTAGGAGGGAAACAGTACAGTAACAATACAGTTCAATACAAGAGGGATTAGAGGGCCCTGCTCCTTGGAGCTTACAATCTAGGAGGGAGGGGATAGTGGTACAAGAGGTAATTAGCTGTGGCGGATGGAGTGGTAGGAAGAGTAGAGGATTCCAATATCAGCTAGGGTCGGGGTAGGCTTCCCTGAAGAGATGGGTTTTCAGAGTGCGCCTAAAAGTGAGCAGAGTAGGCGATAGCCTGATAGATTGGGCTAGGGAGTTCCAGAGGATGGGGGAAGCCCTTGAGAAATCCTGCAGACGAGCATGGGAGGAGGAGACAAGGGAGCTAGAGAGTAGGTCTTGCAAGGAGCGGAAAGTACGGTTTGGGTGGTATTTAGAGACCAGGTTGGTGATGTAATTAGGGGCAGTGTTATGAACGGCTTTATATACATCAGTGTTAGTGTTTTGAATTTTATCTGCTGGGCAATTGGAAGCCAGTGGAGGGATTGGCAGAGAGGGGTGGCAGATACAGAGCGGTTAGTAAGGTGGATGAGTCTGGCAGCATTCATGATGGACTGGAGGGGGGATAGCCTGTGATGAGGTAGGCCAGTGAGGAGGGAGTTACAGTAGTCAAGGCGAGATATGATAAGGGAGTGAATGAGTTGCTTAGTGGTTTCCGAGGTTAGGAACGATCGTATCTTGGAGATGTTACGAAGGTGAAGTCTACAGGAGTTTGGCAGCGATTGGACCTGGGGCTGAAAGGACAGATTGGAGTCTAGGATGACACCTAGTACCTTGGCGTGAGGGGAGGGACTGATGATAGTGTTGTTGATCTTGATGGAGATGATGATGATGGTTTAGGATATTTGCTAAGTTGGAGATCCTTCCTGATACTGGGACTCATTTGTAATCGTGTTAGAGTAGCTGTAATTTTGCTTATTCAGGGCAAAGTGATGTTCTTTTGTAAGAAGAGCCCCCCCCCCACCCTGTGCTTCCCACCATTCCTTTGGTGCCCTCTGTAAATGTTCACTTCTTTCAGGTATAGAAATGCATGTGATCTCCTTTGAGGATGCAATGCTCATACCTAAGGGACCAATCGCCTGCCCCAAACACTGTCACATGAGGAAACCTTCAAAGGGCTAGGACTCCAATGGAGTGATGAGGAAGTAACAGCATGGGTGGGGGGGCAGGACTCTTCTCACAAGAGAACCTGTCAGTTTGTTTCTGGGGGCATTGTGAGAGTCATAAATTGATTTGTCATAATACTCTGTAGGTAAATTTGCTGACCAGTCCCTTTTTAAATGACTGTTATTTTCCATCACTAGGTCGCACGTGCTGGTAGGTTTGGGACGAAGGGTCTGGCCATCACATTTGTATCAGATGAGCAGGATGCAAAAATCCTAAACGAGGTTCAAGATCGGTTTGAGGTCAACATTAGCGAACTGCCTGATGAAATTGACATCTCATCGTACAGTGAGTGTTATTAAATAATCATTTGTGCTCTGTAGCATCATCTCCATGGTGCCCACAGGCAGTTCAGTGTGATCTTCCTGTTTCAGTTGCATCTATGGAAAGTACAAGAATTTTTTTTTTTTTTTTTTAAGATTGATAAAATGTTTTTTTATTTCTAAAACTAGAGGGTGCAAAATCTGGTGCAGCTCTGCATAGAAACCAATTGGCTTCCAGGTTTTATTGCCAAAGCCGAATTGAACAAGCTGAAGTTACAATCTATTTGGCTACCATGCAGCTGCACCAGTTTTACTAAATCTCCCCCATTATATCTTGAAAATTTGCTTCAAATGAAGAAAACACTCCAATTCTTGGGTCTACTCAGTGGAGTGTGTTTAGGGCATTTCTTATAATTTTTTTTTAGCTATTCTATTCATATGTATAGTAAAACCAATCTACGGATCGTTTAAGGTTTTATATTGGTAGTGATGATGATTTCAACAGCCTGGTGTGGGTGTATGGCAGAGTTTCTCAACTCCAGTCCTCATGGACCCAACAGGTCATGTTTTCAGGATTTCCCTCAGATAAAACAGCTGTGGTAATTACTAAGGCAGTGAAACTGATCCAATCACCTGTGCAAAATAATGGAAATCCTGAAAACATGACCTGTTGGGGGTCCATGTGGACTGGAATTGAGAAACACTGGTGTATGGTGACATATTGGGAAATTAAATAGGGATCTGTAATGATGAAAAGGTTAAGGGACCCCTGACCTAGTTAGTCAATTCTCAACTGTACCCTACCCTTTGTATAATTTTAGTCTACTCCGTTTGTAATCCATGCCTTATTTTTTCTTGTTTCAGTTGAACAGACACGGTGAAGCCAGACTTCTCCATCGACCAGCTAGTGTGGCTGCCGAACGCTGTACACACTTGTGGTTCCTCTCAGCAATGGTTTGCAGGAGGCCGCCAACAGCTAAACTGTTTTAAAAAGGAGCTTGGTAATTTAACCCACCCAGCCCATGTCAGTGTTTTAACAGGCAGAATACTGCTGAGCTTGTTGCACCCCTTACCCTCTGCTCAGCTTCATGGACCTGCAGAACCTCTCTATCTTGTCATTTTACCATGGAACTGATTTTCAGTTGCGCAGGGAACAAATGAAGAATGCAAAAAAAAAAAAAGTTACATTCAATTTGAAAATAATGTTCTGTTTGTCTTTTATATAGTGTATTAGGGGCTTCACAGGAATGCAAAGAACATTTTTTTCCTGTAATAGTTCAAAGAGTGGGTTATGTGGGAATTTAGAGTTTAATGCCTGTGGTTTGTGGTGAGACCCTGTAAGATATTCAGCCCTGGTTGATTTGGTTCTTTTTTTTTTTTTTTTTTTTCTTTTTTGAAGGTCAGCTTTTTGTTTAGTTTACCACCCTCTGCATAAGTGACAAGTTGTGTCACCGTTTATATGTATCATGAGACTTCCAACACCATGTCACAATATAAACCAAATGAAAAAGTTTGAAGTGTGATCTTTCCTCTGCACTGCCTTGCACTTGTATCACCTTAAAGTGGAACTTCACTTTCTCAATCAACATTGACTATTTTTAATTCTTATGCTGCTAACATTAGTAAATAGATAGGAAAGTATGTCATAGTTAACTTGTTTTAAACTTTTATTTTTTTTAAATTTCTTCCGTTACTTCTTGATTTCTAGCCTAGGCAAATGATGTCATACATCCCAGGTGCCTTTAGGAGGGGAGGAGAGGTTTTCTCAGCTAGGCACACCCTCCTGCCTGCACGCCTGATCCAAGGGCAGATGGAGTCCAGGAAGTAAATGCTAGATGAATCATCTGCCTTACTCAAGATGGCCACAGCCAGAAATTCCAGGGGGGTGTTTTTCAAAGTAATTTCTCAACAAAAGAAAGCATGGATAAATGGTGGAGCTTGCTTTGAGTATTAAAAGTGAATTATTATTATTATACAGGATTTATGTAGCACCAACAGTTTGCGCAGCGCTTTACAAATTTAAATGAATTGTGTTTTCGGTTTCTGGTGCTCAGACTCAGTGCAACATTTTTGCCAATCAGGACAAAGTGGCTGCGTCTGGTAGCACATCCCCCCCAGCAAGGTATAATCACTAAACCATGCTCCCTTACCATCATTGGAGCTTTTATTCTGTTGAAATTGAGGGGGCTTCTTGTATGGAGATGGCCAAGTGATCTCTCATCTGACAGTGCTTGGACCTGATTGGCCAAAACCAAGGCTGGACCATTGTCATGGTGCAGGGAAGTGACGTGATCTTCCCATGTAAGCACTGTGATTATACGGTTAGCCTGACCCTGCCAGAGATTTCACAGCTCGTGTGACAACAGTCTAGGCACCAGCATGCTGAGGGGGCTCATTGCTGAGGCAGGTTAACTGAGCAGTTACCCTTTACACCCACACACTGTAGCCACCACCACGTTTTAACAAAAACAAGCACTGTTCATATCTGCTGGTGCAACTCTGACCTTTAAAAAGTGTCTAAGAAAAACTGCAGGAAATATTTGCAGTAATTATATTACAGAACAGATATACGCAATGGTAAAATTAAAGGGTTTGAAAGTAAAAAAATGATGCTTTCTTCTGGTCTTTAGTTCAATTTAGAGTATTTTCACTGGCCCTCAGAAACGTGGCTTTTGGTGTCAGAGCAGAGCTGCTAAGGGTTGGAGGGTTGCTGGAGTTTTTTTTCTTTATTGTACATCAGAGGACCTAGAACATCCTTATAATCATTACGATAGAGTTATGCTGCCACCTTCATGTGGTTGGATCCGTGGTACAATCACTCCCTGTTAAAAAGAGAAGTATGAGAATATTAACAAAAAACAAAACACCTACTCATCTAGGTGGCTGCAGCACTGATTCCAGCTGCAGCTGTCCCCACTGGCTCTACCCCGAGAACTGAGCGATCAAACACCGCTGATTCTCATGCTCAGTTCTCCACTCCACTCTGAGCAGAGTGTGGTGATTTGTCAGTCTCCAGCTCTGGCTTTAGCCCACTGTCGGCTGAAAACGGGTCAAAGGAGTGCAGAATGAACTGCAGTCCTGTGATCCATAGAAGTGTAGCAAAAATAGTTTTGGCTATTCTTCTCCTTTAAGCAAGGCTTCAGTTTTTTTTTTTTTGCTAATGTCTGAAGGTGATGGTCATAAAGGGCATGTTCCACCATTTGGTGATTGTTCTTTTTGCCAGGGGTGTGGGTGCTTCCTGGGTTATTTGACATCAGGCTTCGGTAGCTCATAGTTTGTACAGTTGCTACCTGGTCTTTGGTTCATAAGTTTGCACCATATGAATGTTAGAACTGCTGAGGACGCTACCTTTGGGCGACCTGTTTGCAGGCTGCTGTGTGTGGTTCGGGCCTGGTTTTGGTTTAGTTGTTTGGAGCCAGTGGGGCTTGTTGCCATGTTGCCCTCCCCTCATATTCAGTGCTTTGGGACACCCCATCATAATGATTACATGGATGCTCTGTGTCCAGTTATGTACAATAAAGAAAATGGGATTTCTTCTACATTCATTGACAGATCCAGCGGTTTCCTTAACCTTAATGAAGCAGGGTTTTATAGCCTCACCTACAGGAGTAGGACACTAGGCAGAAAAAAAGACGTGGCACCTCCTATGGGCAGTCCTCTCTGGATATAAAACCCCCTCCCTGCTATAGGTCTCCAGTCTTTCGCTTGGACTTGTGGTCCCACAACTTTTCTTTTTTTGTTCCGGGACTTTTGTGTTTCTGCAGAGATCTTCTATCAAAGAGGCGGGCTGGAAAATCTAGATCCAGTGGTCACCCCAGTCTGACCAGCGAGCGCATGCAGACCATCAGCGCTGTGCTTGGTCGGCCACTACTATGCCCTACGGACTGGGGGTGGCCAACGAGTCAAACGCCTCACTGGGATGCATATGATCAGGCACTTGTAGTCCGTCACAGTGTACCCCTGGCCAACAGCGCCCCCACTTTGGTGTAGAGGAGGATCTGTCATGGGAGCTTCACCCGCACGTTCCGTTGGATTGGTAAGTAGTGCCCCCCTTCCTGTCCAGGATGCGAGGTGCGGGTGTTCCCTGAGGTGGTTGGCACCCAACATATCTCCCCCCTTCTTGCACCAGCGCCCTAGTAAAGGCGTGGGCTTAGCCCATTTACCTCATTCCTGGCTGGAACTTGGTAGTGCGGGTTTCCTCTCCTTCGCTCTGGGGCTGGAGGGGACCTTGTCCTGCTGTGACGGGAGGTTCCCATTTTGTTTTGCAGGCCTGCCTTGATCACGGGGTGCGCTGCATGTGGCTGGGGATGGCTGGCAGCCATGTTATTGTTGTCATAGTGGCCATTTTCTTGGAGCTTTTCGGCCTGCCTCTAGTGCCGGACATGGCAGCCATTTTTCTGGAGATATTTTTTTTGTCTGGCAGCCATTTTTGGGGGGTCTAAGGGGCTATCAAGAGATGAAGGCTGGCTGGTAAAGGTCATTGGTGACCATTGTCCCCATAGCCCATGGTGGGGATTACCTCGGGCTTGTGGAGGCAGGGCTCTTCCCACACGCTGTGTGGGACACATGGGTACCTTGGCAGCTCCTGGTGGTGGTGAGTTTTTCCTGTGGATCTCTCTCCGTTCTCCCTACTGGGGTGGTCTTCTGTACTGGGAGCATCCGGGTCCCCTTGCGGCGGTGTCTAGCTGGGGGGACTGGTCCCATGGAAGCTCAGAAGTATGCTGCACCTCTGTGGCCCCCTCTGGAGTTGTCCCTAGACGCATTATCGGCTGCACAGCCCCAGGTTACTGCCCCCAAAAGTGGTGTGCATGGGGCAATTAGGTGGCTATTTAAGAAAAATAAAGTTGACCCTCTGAACTCCAACCAAGAGGGTCCAACACAGGAGAGAGCAGAACCATCAGCAGAGGACCGCCAACCAGTTGCACAGCCTGAAACTGCTGCCCCTAAAAGGGGTGTGTGTAGGGCAATTAGGTGGGGGGTTAGGTCAGTTACACACAGAATTTGGCCCTTGTATCAATCAAAAACCACGAAAGACGCTGATGGTAAGTATTATAATAAAGAAATATAATGCAAGCACTGTAAGGCAATGTAATGTTTGTCACCCACATATATACTATATGCACTGGGGTCACTGCATAGACTAGGGAAGTGTTAGGACCCCCGTCGGGTCCCCATTAGGGAGACTTACCCTCTCCATGTGTCCTGATCACCAATGTCACTAGGATGGAAAGTGATTGAAGATCAACCCGGACAGGAATAGAGGGGAAATTGTCTGATGGGGACATGGCTTCCGGTGACAACTGTCTAGGAGGGGACTGAGCTCACCTTGGAGAGATTTCTTCCCAAGTCTTGCTGTGTTTACAGAACTGATGATGAAGTGTCAGAACTTAAGCTCTAAGAAAATAATCAGTATATAATTTATGAAAACAGGAGGGGATCTGGAATTAAGGAGATTCTCTACTAATTTTCATAACTCAACCTGTGTGTGTGTAAAATATTCTCAGCCAAATGCAGCAAAGTTGATTGGGCGGTGCTTCACAGTACAGATGGACAATGATCCAAAACACACTGCAAAAGCAACACAGGAGCTTTAGAAGGAAAAGAAGTGGAATATTCTGCAATGGCCGACTCAATCACCTGATCTCAACCCAATTGAGCATGCATTTCACTTGCTGAAGGCAGAAAGTCCCACAAATAACAACTAAAGGCAGCTGCAGTTAGAGCCTGGCAAAGCATGAGAAAGGAAGAAACCCAATCTTTCGTAATGTCCATGGGTTCCGGACTTCAGGCAGTCATTGTCGGTAAATTATTCTTAACAGGATATTAAAAAAGAACATTTTACTTATGATT
The DNA here is from genome assembly GCF_062004578.1 of Staurois parvus. Classification (NCBI taxonomy): domain Eukaryota; kingdom Metazoa; phylum Chordata; class Amphibia; order Anura; family Ranidae; genus Staurois; species Staurois parvus. Next base: position 3,901,619 of record NW_028318929.1, read on the forward strand.
ATATTCATTTGTCCAATTACATTTGAGCCCCTGAAAATGAAGGGACTGTGTATAAAAATGGTTGCAGTTCATAAAATTTGTACTTAATATTTTACGTTCAACCCCTTGAATTAAAGCTGAAAGTCTGCACTTCAAAGTAATTTGGATTGTTTTGTTTTAATTTATTCTGGTGGCATACAGAGCCAAAAGTATGAAAATTGTGCCTGTGTCCAAATATATATGGACCTAACTGTACATCTGACAAAGGTGTTCAATGTCTTTATGGTTGCTGACTATACAATGAAGTTGTTCTTTAACCACTTCAAGTCCGGACACTTTCACCCCCCCCCCCCAGGCCAATTTTCAGCTTTCAGTGCTATCACACTTTGAATGACAATTGCGTGGCCATGCAACACATATTAATTTTTTTTTTTGAGACGGATAAAACATTTTTTGGTGGGATTTTTATTTTTTGCTATATAAATGAAAAAGTAAAAAAAAAGTGTTTTTCTTATAAAATCTTGCAAATAAACAATCTGTCTTCATATATCTTGCCCAAAATTTATTCATCTATCTTTTTAGCAAAAAAAAAAACCCAAATTAGTTTATAACCAAAAATATATAATTTTTCAATTTTTTTTTTTTTACATTTTAATTTTTTTTTTGTTTTTTTTTAACTTACTGTCACCCTAGCAGTATAGTGTCACCATAGTGAGTTAAAAAGTGGAGTTAAAAAACCAGAGTTGGAAACAGGCGTCTACTAACCTGATATTGCCTGTTAATAACAATATTGTATCTGGGATAATGTGTGCTAGCAGAGTTGAAGGTTTTGTGCAGTGCACATGTATGCAACAAATGAAGCAACAGCTCCAGGATGGATACCGCTGCAACAGATGTGAGCGGGCTGCCCTTCTGGGTGCTCACATTAGAGATCTGGAGCAGGTAGCTTATGGGATTGATGTGGAGGGCGGAGGGGCAAGTCAGGATTATCAGGTAGGAAGATGGGTTACTGCAGCGAGGGAGTGGTAGGGACTCACAGAAAAGGAAGTCCAGCCCTGGGTTTGTGCAGTCAAACAGATTTGCCAAGTTGGAAGTGGCAAGCTCAGGGGTGACAGCCCTGCATGTCACTGCTATCCCTAACAGCCAAGAGAGCAGACCATCTGGGAGGGGTGGTGAGGGTAGTGCAGGAAGGCCTAGACAATTGGTGGTAGTATGGGATTCTATAATAAGGACTGATAGCAAACCATTTGGTTGAGGCGATCCTGGCGACAAATTATTCTGTCTCCCTGTCTTCGGCATGTGGTGGACCGGGTTGATAAATTACTGGGAGGGGCAGGGCATGACCCAGCTGTCTTGGTCCATGTTGGAACCAATGACAGAATACATGGAAGGTGGAGGCTCCTTAAGAATCAATTTAAAGAACTAGGCTGCTAGTTGAAGGGAAGGACCTCCAAGGTGATATTCTCTGAAATATTACCTGTGCCATGCGCAACTCAGGAAAGACAGGAAGATTAGAGAACTCAATACATGGCTAAAGACCTGGTGTGAGAGGGAAGGATTTGGGGTTCTAGGGCACTGGGCTGATTTACAACCTATATACTAGAGATGGTTTGCACCTAAATGGAAGGGGGTCTGCTGTCCTGGGGGCGGGGGGAGGCTGGAGGAGTATTTAAACTAGGGTCGAGGGGGGAGGGAGAATTAGATTATAATGGGGTAGACAGGTCAGTCCTTATTGGAGGGTGGAATGGGGAAAGATTGGGGAAGGGCTATGGCAGATGATAAAAAGGTTCCCATATTGCAAACAACCATTGCACAGATCAAAAGGGCTGGGACAATGATAATAATGGGGGATTTTAACTACCCGGAAATTGGAGTAATGGCACTGCAGGAACAGTTAAAGGGCAAACATTTTTAAACCTACTACAGGACAATTTTATGGTACAGTTCATAGAGGCTCCAACTAGGAATGATGCTCTGCTGGACCTGGTAATCTCAAACCATACAGAGCTTATTGCAAATGTCCATATAAAAGAACATCTGGGTAGCAGTGACCATAACATGATTTCATTTATTGTTAGCTGTAAACAGCAAGCACGTATGGGAAAAATAAAAAAGCTCAACTTTAAGAGAGCTAATTTTCCAAGGCTGAGAGCTGCTTTCCAAGACTTAGACTGGGAGGGAATATTGGCATTGATGAACACAACATAGAAATGGGAGTTCTTCAAAAAGACACTATGTGAATACACTGCAAAATATATTCCCATGGGCAACAAGTTTAAAAGGCTAAAAATCAAACCTACGTGGCTTATGGCCAAATTTAAAAAAGCTATAGATAATAAGAAAAGAGCTTTTATTCAGTACAAAAATGAAGGAACGCTATCATCGTTTAAACATTACAAAGAATATAACCGAATATGCAAAAAGGAAATAAAGGCCGCAAAAATTGAAAAACGAATGACAGATTGCAAAAGATAGCAGGACCAAACCCAAAAAATTCTTCAAATATATTAATAGTAAAAAGGTCCGGTCCGAGCATTTAGGCCCTTTACAAAATAATCTACACCGCGTTCCAAATTATTATGCAAATTCTATTTAAGTGTCACAAAGATTAAATATTTTGTTTTTCAGTTTAACTCATGGATGGCATTGTGTGTCAGGGCTCTTTTGATCACTGAAAACAATCTCGGACACCTGTGATAATTAGATTGGCCGGTGAGCCAAATTTAAGGAAAAACTACTAAAGGACGGTGTTCCACATTATTAAGCAGAACACCATTTTCAAGCAATATGGGGAAGAAAAAGGATCTCTCTGCTGCCGAAAAGAGTGAAATAGTTCAATGCCTTGGACGAGGTATGAAAACATTAGATATTTCACGAAAACGTAAGCATGATCATCGCACTATTAAGAGATTTGTGGCTGATTCAGAGCACAGACGGGTTTGTGCAGATAAAGGCACATTGAGGAAGATTTCTGCCAGATCCTTGCATCGGATCAAGAGAGCCAGCTGCTAAAATACCATTACATAGCAGCAAACAGATATTTGAAGCTGCTGGTGCCTCTGGAGTCCCATGGACATCAAGGTGTAGAGTCCTCCAGAGTCTTGCAACTGTGCATAAACCTTCTATTCGGCCACCAATAACCAATGCTCACAAGCAGAAACGGCTGCATTGGGCAGAAAAATACATGAAGACTAATTTTCAAACAGTCCTGTTCACTGAGTGCCGTGCAACCCTGGATGGTCCAGATGGATGGAGTAGTGGATGGTTGGTGGACGGCCACCCTGTTCCAACAAGGCTGCGATGTCAGCAAGGCGGTGCTGGAGTCATGTTTTGGGCCAGAATCATGGGAACAGAGCTGGTCGGCCCCTTTAGGGTCCCTGAAGGTGTAAAGATGACCTTTTGCAATGTATGTGGAGTTTATGACTGACCACTTTCTTCCCTGGTACAGAAGGAAGAACTATGCTTTCCGTAATAAAATCATCTTCATGCATGAAAATGCACCATCTCATGCTGCAAAGAATACCTCTGCATCAATGGCTGTTATGGGGATAAAAGGAGAGAGAGTCATGGTGTGGCCTCCATCCTCCCCTGACCTCAATTCTATTGATAACCTTTGGAGCATCCTCAAGCAAAAGATCTATGAGGGTGGGAGGCAGTTTACATTCAAACAGCAGCTCTGGGAGGCTATTCTGACATCTTGCAAACAAATTCAAGCATGTCCAAAAACTCACAAGTTCAATGGATGCAAGACTTGTGAAGCTGCTATCAAATAAGGGGTCCTATGTTACAATGTAACGTGACCTGTTAAAATGTTTAAAAAGTTAAAATGTTAAAGTTTGATTGAAATAGCTTTTGATTTCAGTAAATATCCTGCAAACACAACAAATGACAATTTTCAGTTCTTTACAACCTATAAAGTGTTTTGAAACTTACTGTGCATAATAATTTGGAACAGTGCATTGTAAGTTTTTTATGTTTAACAAAAATACTGTTATCATTAGGTTTGTTCAATAAAATTTGAATTGTACTCTTAATAGTTGATAACATGAGAATTATGCTGACTGTTTACATAAATTATTTAGGTAAATGAGAAAAATATAATTTGCATAATAATTTTGAACACGGTGTAGAGTGGGTGACTGGGGACAAAGAGAAGGCAAATTTATTAAATACCTTCTTCAGCTCTGTGTATACAAAGGAGCATGGGGGAGCTCTTGTCCATAATGGGCGTGGTATTGACACAGCTCCAGATGATCCACATTGGCTCACAACTGATATGATCCAAAAATATTTAGACAGTATAAAGGTGGATTGGCGTAAGGCCAATGTGGTGCTATTATTTAAAAAGGGGTCAAAATCTTTACCAAGTAATTATAGACCTGTTAGTTTAACTTCTATAGTTAGGAATATACTGGAGAGTTTAATAAAAGATCACATAGATGAGTTCTTGCTGGAAAAAAATATTTTAAGCAAAAGGCAGCATGGATTCATGAAAGACAGAAGTTGTCAAACAAATTGATTTCTTTTTGAGGCGAGCAAAACCTTGGACAGAGGGGTGGCGGTGGACGTGGTATACTTGGACAGAGGGGTGGCGGTGGACGTGGTATACTTGGACAGAGGGGTGGCGGTGGACGTGGTGTACTTGGACAGAGGGGTGGCGGTGGACGTGGTGTACTTGGACAGAGGGGTGGCGGTGGACGTGGTATACTTGGACAGAGGGGTGGCGGTGGACGTGGTATACTTGGATTTTGCAAAAGCGTTTGACACAGTTCCCCATACACGGCTAATGTGTAAGGTAAAGTCTACAGGCTTGGAAAAATCTGTATGTAAATGGATAGAAATCTGGCTAGAAGATCGTATTCAGAGAGTAGTGGTTAATGATTCATACTCATACATGATTTTTAATATATTTATAAACAATATAGGGTCTGAGATTAAATATCCCATTTCAGTCTTTGCAGATGACACCAAGCTGTGCAGTGTAATAACGTCCTTACAGGATGTCTCCAATTTACAAGCCGACCTCAATGCTCTGTGTAATTGGGCAACTATGTGGCAAATGAGGTTTAACCTCTCTAGCGGTCTGATTATGTCCATATTTCTGTGCTCAAAGCGGTATATTTTTTTGCATGGAAATATGTATTTTTTTTTATTGTAGACCTGTAATTTTTAGGAATAACTCACTGAAATCTGTCCGAACAAGAGTCTAGTAAACATCCCAGGTATGTTAAAATTTTAAACACAAAATCATAAATTATAATTTAATAAATAATCATAAAAAATAAATTTAATTAAATGATATCAAACCAAAAACACTGAAATTTGAAATAGAGCGCCAAGTTCGCACATCACTAAGCAAAGTCGCAAAATCGTTTTCAGTGTCTGATGATGAATTTCCCCACGAATCATCACTCAATTCTGCAAGTGGTTCTGATTTACTATTGCTGTTCTCTAGCTGGTCTAAAACCGCTTTTGACCTAAAGGGACGCTTTTTGGACGCCATGGATGTTTCGCAGTTTACAGGCAGAAAGAACAGTAAATATGCAGGCAGGGCACAGGACAAAGTACTCGGGACAAAATGTACGTGAAATGTTTTGATACAGTAATGTTTTACTATGTGATTTTAGTGAATGTCGAACGTCCTGACGTCGCAGGGGACGGAACACAGAAGACAGATGCCGGCATCCGCCGGAGGACATTACAGGGGACACTGCAGGAGGGACATTGCGGGAGCGCAGGACAAGGCAAGTGAAGAACAGATCCCGGAGCAGCGCTGCAAGGTATTCCCAAGTGTAGCTCGGGGTTACCGCTTGTGGTACTGAAACTTTACCCCGAGCTACACTCGGGAATACCGCCAGGGGGGTTAATATTGATAAATGTAAGATGATGCACTTGGGGGCTAAGAATATGCATGCATCTAAAGGAGACCTTTAGAGTTTCTCTCCTAGGCAGTACAGTAGTAATTACACAGGACTGATCTTTCAGCTGCAGCTGCTCATGTCACCGTCTCGGCTTCAGCTGAATGATCGGCACTGGATGGTTGCCATTTGACAATATACGAATATACGACATGGGAGCCCCGGAGGCATTGGGCCAGATCGCAGTGGCGACTCCTGCGACCTATATAGTTACGCCACTGTCTGTCACTGCTTATCGCCCCTAGGTCACCATTTAGCACCCTTATGTCACCGCTCATCGCTCCTATGTATCCCCTCATAGCCCCCATGTCACCTCTCATCATCCCTGTCACTGCTTATCACACCTATGCATCCCCTCATTGTCCCTATGGCACCCCTAATTGCCCCTATGTCACCGCTCATCGGCTTTATGTCACCTCTCATCACACATGTTGCCTCTCATCACCCATATGTCATCAATCATTGCCCCTATGTCACCTCTCATCGCCCCTATCTATCCCCCAATCGCCCCTATGACACCGCTCAACACTCCTATGTCACCTCTGATCACTCCTATGTCACTCTTATTGCCCCTATGTATTCCCTCGTTGCCCCATGTCACCTCTCAACACACCTATGCCACTTCTCATCACCCCTATGTCACCATTCATCACCCCATGTCACCTCTCATCACCTCTTTGCCACTGCTCATCACCCCTATGTCACCGCTCATCGCCCCTTTGAAACCTCTCATCGCCTCAATGTCACCGCTCATCACCCCATATCACCTCTCATCACCTCTGTGTATCCCCTCATCACCTTTGTCACTTCTTATTATTCCTGTCACCTCTCATCACCCCTGTGTCATATCTCATTACCATTATGTCACATCTCATCACCCCTATGTCACCTGTCACGACCCCAATGTATCCCCTCATCACCCCTCTGTTACCTCCCATCACCCCTTTGTCACTGCTCATCTCCCCAATCTATCCCCTCATCACTCCTATGTCACGTCTCATTGCCCCATGTCATCTCTCATCGCCCCTATGTATCCCTCCATCGCACCTATGCCACTTCCTATTGCACCTATGTCACCTCTCATCACCCTTGTCACTTCTCATCACCCCTATGTCACTGCTTCTCGCCTTATGTATCCTCTCGGTCATATGCAGTGCAATCATCTTCCATTCCTGCTGCTGGTACAGCCAGATCCACACGGTGCTATCTCTGCTCCCACTGACAAAGGGCATTCTGCAGAACAAACACAGGGGGCCAATAATAGCAATCAGAAGGAGAAGGGCAGTCAAGGATAGAGAGAGGAATAAGGGTCTCCGAGAACAGAAAGGGGCAGAGGAATGTTGCATCTCATCACCTTTCACCTCTCATCCCCCCAATGTAACAGCTCTTCACCCTAATGTCATCTCTCATCACTCCAATGTCACCTCTCATTGCTCCTATGTAGCCTTTCATCACCCCTAAATCACCACTCCTTACCTCTGTCACCTCTCATCACTTCTGTCACTCTTATCGCCCCTATGTATCCCCTCATTGCCCCTATGTCACCTCTCATCACCCCTATGCCACTGCTTTTCGCCCCTATGTAACCCCTCATCGCTTCTATGCCACCAGTCATCACCCCTATATGTAACCCCTCATCACCTCAATGCCACTTCTCATTACTCCTACGTCTCCTCTCATTTTCTCTATGCCACCACTCAACACTCCTATGTCACCCCTCATCACCCCTACATCATCGCTTATCACCCCTATGCCACTGCTCATCTCATGTCACCTCTTATCAGCTCTATGCCACCGCCAATCACCCCTGTGTCACAGCCTATTGCCCCTATGTAACCTTTTATCACCCCTATGTCATTGCCTATCGTCTCTATGCAACTTCTCATCACCCCTATGTCACCGCTTATCACCCCTACCTGTTCCTTTTGGTATGCACAAGCCTTTCGGGCTGCTAAGGTTTTCCCTTCCCCAAAGTATTTTTGTTTATGAGTATTGGAGTAGGCCAAAGCGTCTGTTTGTGTTTCCAAAACCCTTCACACTGTGCTATCCCTTTGAGGAGGCCCTGGTGAATAAGTGGACATCTCCGCCAGTGGTTGATTCAACCATCCCCAGGATTAACAAGACCATGTTGATTCCTGTGTAGGTACCCCCCTCATTTAAGGACCCTGCGGATCGCAGGGCGGGGGCAATGGCCAGTTCAATGTTCACCGTCACCGGATCGGCATTTAGGCCATTGTTGGCTATGGTCTTGGTCTCTATGACAAGGCTTGACTTCTAGTCAGTTGCCCCAAGCCTATGTGGACTTAAGATGCCGCCCTTCAAGCAGCTCCTCTTCTTTCCAAACTGTCCGTCTTGGCAATTGTGCTCCAGAAAGTCCTTTGGCTCAATTGTTGGTCGGCAGACCAGACCTTCAAGAAGGCTCTGGTGGACCTGCCCTTTCTAGGCGACCATATTTTTGGTGGTACCTTGGATGACATCATCAATAACTTTACTGGGAGCAAGTGTATCTTCCTCCCTCAGGCCAAAAAAGGGAAGGCACCTCAGAAGTTGGGGCCAACATTTACAGCACACAAACGCATTTTTGGCCTCTCCGGCTCCACAGACAAGGGCTCCAGGGCCTTTAAGGCCCCCGCAGGAAGCACCAAGCTTCCCTGGCCCCAGAAGTCCTCCAAGCTTACGGATAAGTCTCCCTCAGCATGAAAGTTTGCCCCCATCCGCTTCCAGGGTGGGGGTGCATATTCACATGCTTCCAAGCCCGTGGACCTCCCTCATTCATGACAAGTGGGTTCACAAAATCATTCAATCGGGATATAAGGTAGAGTTTCATTCCCTTCCACTGAACAGATTTTTCCCTTCCAATCTACAGCTTTCGCCAGGTGGGCTGCAAGCCCTGTATGGGGCTGTGCAGAAACTGCTGCTCTGTGCAGTGGTCATCACAGTACCCGATTCGGAGCATTTTCGCAGCTTCTGCTCAAACCTGTTCACTGTTCCAAAGGTGGATGGGATTTGCTCAGTCTTGGACCTCAAGGCCCTGAATGTCTTTGTGCAGTTTTACAAGTTCAAGATGGAATCTATTCGCTCAGTGGTGGCCTCCCTCCACCAGGGAGATTTCCTGGACACTCATGGACATCAGGGACGCTTACCTGCACATCCCTATTTGCGAGGGCATTAGCGCTTCCTTCGTTTTGCCGTCGAGGACACACATTATAAATTTGTGACATTGCCGTTTGGTCTGGCCTCTGCACCTTGGGTGTTTACCAAAGTCCTAGCCCCAGTCAGGTCCTAGACAACAGGGCATCAGTGATCGGCTACCTGGGTGATTTGCTCCTGCGTGCAAAAACTCACTCCTCAATATTAGACAGTGTGGAGATCACCATGCATTCTCTAAGTGACTTTGGGTGGATCCTGAACCTCAGGAAGTCAGTGCTGACTCCGTCCAGGCACCAGGAGTATCTGGGGATGATTCTCAATTCGGAGCAGGCCAAGGTGTTCCTTTCATCGTAGAAATTGTTGGAGCCACTGTCGGAGGTTTGGCAACTCTTGGCTTACAGGCAGCTCTCTCTGTGTCTTTGCATGCGGGTGTTAGGCTTGATGCTGGCTACCTTTGAAGTGGTTCTGTATGCCCTATTTCATAAGAGAACACTACATTGGGAAATCCTATTATAATGGAACAGGGATTCTGCCTCCTTGGACCTTCAGATTCACCTGGAATGGTCAATGAGGGCCTCCCTTCTTTGGTGGATCTGTATGCCAGCCTGTTGGGCTGGGAAGGAGTCCTGGGAGCAGATTCTGCTCAGGGTCAATGGACTCTGGGGGAAACTCTTACCCATCAATATCCTGGAGCTTTGGGCAATCAGGTTGTCACTTCACTGACGCATTAGATGGACTGTCTGTCGGGTCTGCCAATCAGAATTCAGGTGGACAACGCCACTGCGGTAGCATATTTCAATCATCAGAGAGGCACAAGAAGTGCAGCAGCAGTGCTGGAGGCATCTCACATTCTGCAATGGGCGGAGATGGATCAGGGCGAGTGGTCCCTACAACCGCAAGTGTTCCATAAGCTCTGCATTCGCACACGTGGATCTTCTGGCTTCTCACCTCGATTGGAAGGTTCCAGTTTGTGGCACGATCGTTGGTTCCCCTGACAGATGTGCTGGTGGCGCTATGGGATCAGTACACTCTCATCTACGCCTTCCCACCCTTTTGACTGATTCCTCATCTACTAAGCAGGATAGAGGCCGAAGGGATCCCAGTCATCCTCATTGCTCTGAACTGACCTCATCGTCCGTGGTACACCAACGTTGTGCGATTGGTAGTGGATACTCCCTGGAGGCTGCCTCTTCAGAAGGACCTTCTGTATCAAGAGCAGGTCTTCCACCCTGCTTTGCCATCGCTAGTGGCTTTTGACAACGTGGCTATTGAGAAGGACAGGGTTGTCTGGCTCAGATTCCGACTATGTTGAAGGCCCATAAGTCTACCTCCTGGAAGATTTATCATCACACCTGGAGAGCCTATATTAGTTGGTGTGAAACTTTGGGGTTCCATCCACATTCCTTTGTTGTGGTTTGGGTGTTGGCCTTCCTCCAACGTGGTGTGGATCAAAGGCTGGCATTGAGTACAAATCAAGGGTCAAGTCTCTGCTCTGGCTGTTTTCTTTCAGTGGCCCTTAGCTACGCATTCTTTAGTTCATACTATCATTCAGGGGGTTTGTCACGTGGTCCCTCCTGTGTGCTCCCCTTTGTCACCATGGGATTTGAATTTGGTGCTGTCAGCTCTTCAGAGGCCTACATCTGAGGCCATACGGGAAATCCCCTTGCTTATGCTTTCGAAAAGGTTGCTTTCCTTGTCGCTATCACTTCAACTCGGAGGGTGACGGAGTTGGCAGCTTTGTCCTGTAAGCTGCCTTATATGGTTTTACACAAGGACAAGGTGGTACTTTGGCCTTCCCTTTCCTTTCTGCTGAAGGTGGTGTCAGAATTTAATTTAAATGAGGATATTGTTCTTCCCTCACTGTGTCCTCGCCCGACGCACCCTAAAGAGGTGGCTCTGCATTCCCTGGAAGTGGTCTGCGTGATTCTTGTGTACTTGTCTATAAATGCTGCCTTTCGGAGGCCAGACTCTCTCTTCGTCCTCACAGATGGTCCAAAGAAGGGCCTGCCGGCATCTTCAGCCACTATTTCTCATTGGATTTGGCAGATGATTGTTCAGGCGTATGCTGTTAAAGGGCAGAAGCCTCCTTTCCTGGTTATGGCACACTCCACTAGGGTGGTTAGCGCCTTCTAGGTGCTCCGACATCAAGTGTCTGTTTCTCAGGTCTGCAAGGTGGCAACCTGGTCGTCTGTGCACACGTTTACAAAGTTGTATAATGTTGATGTGTTGGCATCCTCAGATGCTGTTTTTCGCCACAAAGTGTTGGAGGCAGCTGTTCAGGGCTCCTGGGCCTCCCCTTTTGGGGTCATTCGGAGTGTTGGTTTGTTGCCCTGGGGGTTCTTTTTACATTGTATGATTGCCCTCCCCTCATTGTGGCACTGCTTTTGGACATACCTGCTTCGTTAAGGTTAAAGAAGCTGCTGTGTCCGTCAATGAACGTAACAGAAATGTTTTGCTACTCACCGTAAAATCCATTTCTCTGAGTTCATTGACGGACACAGCGCCCACCCCTCTAGGGAGATCTCTCCTTTGAAACTGCTTATGCCGGACAGCATGTGATGCACAGAGGCTACAGAATTTCATGGACAGGAGCCGAACACCTGTGGACAATTATTACAGAGTGGGGATACTTCATGCTGACTTCTACTGGAGGTGAGTGTAGCCCAATCTATGCTTATATCTGCTAACAGAGCTGGAAAAGGGGGGGGGGGGGGGGGTAAGGCCTGAGCGATGCCCATGATCCATTCTGTGTTGGGGGTTCACTGGACCCGGATTTGAACATGGCATTTATTTCAGTGATCCCTAAGCTGGGTATGGACCCTGGAGCCACAGAAAATTGTAGACCGATTTCCCTGATCAATAACGTTCAGAAATTGCTAAGATCTTAGAAAACAGATTGGCTGCTTTCATTAACATATCCATAAGGATCAGGTGGGCTTTATTCCGGGCAGACAAAGCCCTGACCAGGTCCGACAGACTGTCAATTTAATCTCTCTGCTGCAGTCGAGCTGGGATGGGGGAGGAGACCTCAACAGGGTATGCTACTCTCTACTGATCTCCAAAAAGCCTTCGACTCAGTGTCATGGGACTCCCTCTTCTGGCTGTTGGAGGCCTGGAGATTTGCAACTCGCTTTCTTACTATCCTCCACGCCCTCTATACGACCCCTATAGCTAGGATCCTCTTGCAAGGCTATCATTCTGATCCTATTCAGATCAGAAGGGGTACCAGACAAGGGTGCCCTCTTTCCCCCCTTATATTTTCTCTTACGATCAAAACCTTGGTGAGTCCAATTAGATCTGACCCCACTATTCACGGGGTGGAGTGTGGTGGGAGCTCTCACAAATGTGCGCTATTTGCAGATGATTTATTGCTGTTCATTACCTCACCTTGATCTTCCTGCCTAATCTTACTAAGATCATCCAGGCCTCTGGAGTTGGGACAAATCTCAGATCTACAGGTTAATATAAAAAAAAAATGTGCAGCAATGAATATTAACCTGCGTTTACCTCTAGTGGCCAGACTGCAGGAGGCATGCCACTTTTCCTGGGAAGCGGACTTTGTCCCTTACCTGGGAATTCATCTGGCTCCCTCCCTATCTTCCCTGTGTAAGCTCAACTATCCTCCATTATTTAAAAAACTAGATTTGCAGGTTTGGGAGATTCATGATCTCTCCTGGTTGGGTAGGATCCACTGTATTTCCGCTCAATGTCAATATCTATAATCCCTTTCGGAATTGGCTAAATTCCAAGCCAAACTCATTCGCTCCTTCTAGAATGGTAAAGGAGACAGGCTGTCCAAACAGGTTCTCTTTGCTAATAAAAAGGCTGGGGGGCTGGGTCTCCTCGACTTGCTGCACTATTATCAAGCTGCGCAGGTAGCTGAACTTTCAGGGGTATGCTCCTGCTCTGAAAAACCAGACTGGATAGCTATGGAACGAAGTGCAACTAAATTGATTCTCCTGGATTTTCTTAAATGGCAGCCACAACAGCTACAGATGCCGATTTTAGCACCTACCCTGTCCAACTCCTTGTGTGTCTGTGACAGAGTGCGGAATAGTCCAAATTTGATTTCTCCCTTTAAACCATTATCCCATCTTTTCAATAATCCTACTTTTCCCCCAGGTCTTGAATCAGAAGCCTTCCAGAAGTGGCTAAATAAGGGCCTTTACCGAAATGTTCTCACTCCTAGGGGCCCTTTTACCTTACAACAGTGTTTTTCTAGATTAAAAATGCCTCCTTCTGAGACATTTCCCTTTTTTTCATATTGCTAATTTTTTGCGCTTTCTAGGCTCTACGGCTACTAATAATCTAGCAGTTACCGCCTATGAATCTTCGGGCACAGGAGAACATAGAGGAGGGATATCTACAATCTACAGGCTGCTGCTTGCTTCCACTGACCTAAATGAAGACCTGGGACTCGGATCTCGCCTCTGAGAAAGATACAGAGCATCGGCATTTTCCACCTAGCTTATAAAGGCATTCCTAATATCTCCCTTGTGGAAGCAAATATAAAAGGTAATGACTAGATGGTATACGGTACTTGCTTGGCTTTCGAGGCTATATCTGACTTCCTCACCTCTTTGCTTTAGGGGCTGTCAGTTGCTGGGTTTGATGTGTCACATTTGGTGGGAGTGTCCGAAACTGCGGGGCTTCTGGAATAGAGTATTTGCTCTGATCCATAAGGTCACTGGGATCCCGGTCCCACAGTCGCCCCATATTGCACTGTTGAATGAGCCAGTGGAAGACCTACCTTGACCAACGAGAAAGCCAATTTTTTTTATGTTCCTAGCATCTAAGCTCACGATAGCCCACTCTTCGAAAAAACCTTCAGTCTTTGTCATTGTAAGATCTCCTGGGAGGGCGGCACAGTGGCTTAGTGGTTAGCACTTCTGCCTTGCAGTAATTGGGTCATGGGTTCAATTCCCAACCATGGCACCTCCTACATGGAGTTTGCACGTTCTCCCTGTGTTCATGTGGGTTTCCTCCCATACTCCAAAGACATGCTGGTAGGTTAATTGGCTCCTGTCTAAATTGTCTTAGTTTCATCCCTCGGGATTTCCTGCATGGTAGGGGTTGGGGAAAGACCTGGCAACCTACCATGTAAAATAATTGTTAAGAGAATTCATGGAAAAAGTCACTTACGAGTGACGGTCAACTGGATAGATAGGTCTCCTGGATAATGTTGAAATAACTTTCGAGTGTGATAACTGATACTGTTAAATGATTTGAGGCAACATGGGAACCTTGGGCAAAATATGTTCATGTAGATCTAGAATGATTCCTTTTTGGAGTGTCAGCCAGGAGCCATACTCCTCCCCTTCCTCTGGCAATCCACCCCTTTCCTTTCATCTTCTCTCCTTTTCTTTTTTTTCTGTTTTCTCTCTTTTCTGTTAGGGCCTATTTAGGCTTAATGTTAGCTCTCTGGGGCCGAGCACTACTATGTTTTGGAGCTGCGACCTGGACTTTCAAGTCTTGATCGTAGCCAGACCCTTTCAGGTAATACTCCTCACATTGGGGGTTCCTGCCATGGTAATGTACAGTTTCTTTGACCCTCCAGCCAATGCTTTTTGTTATTGTGATCTTCTTTGTGAATGTGAGCCAGGGCCTCGACCCTGCACTTATTGTTATTCTTTTATTGCTTTTTGTTCTTACGAAACGATCAATTTCTTACCTTTATATTTGTGAAACCAATAAAAAGATTGAAAGTAAAACAAAAACTGTGTCTGTCTTCATTTCAGGCTGGAAAGCAACAACGTGATTATTTTAAAGCTGGTGATACTTTTCTATATCTCCTGTACATGACTGAGGGGCCTATTCTAAAGTCACTTACGTATATTAGAACTGTTCGTAGTCTGCATTGGGGGGATTGCAGGAGCACATTTGGGAGACAGTTATCACCCCAGAACAGGAAGTATTTGACCAAGGAAACAAGGACCTTTGTGGCATGATTCAAAAAACCGAAAACCATTTTTAAAAATGACATTAACATGTTAACGTTTATGTGAGATTTTAGTGATGTGGGTTTAGATCTACTTTAATAGACACTTACAAAACATTTTTACTGAAACAGCAAATATTTGACAATGTGTTCATTTGTATGCATACAGCACTCATTGGATCAGTTTCCAAATGTCTGCAAAAGCAAAGTGACTTTCCTTTCACCTGCTTCTCCACATTGTGGTCAAGAAACAAGAACACTATTAAAACACTGGCTGGTGGGGTGGGGGGGGATTTGACAGATGAACGTTGTCAAGCAGCAGTTTGATTCTGCAGCGTGCTGCTTGCACAGGCTATTTTAAACCTTGCTACAGCAAACGGGCAAGTTAAAACAAGAAACCCTCTATTATTATTGCTTATGGAGCCTGACTACACTACAAAAATAGTTGAAAAAGCTTCAACTGAGCTTTAACCACTTGCCCTCCTGAGGATTTACCCCCCTTCCTGACCAGGCAATTTTTTGAGTTACGGCGGTGCATTACTTTAACGGACAATTGCGCGGTCATGCAACACTGCACCCACGTGAAATTTACGTCCTTTTTTTTCCCCCACGAATAGAGCTATCGGTGGTATTTGATCGCCTGTGGTTTTTATTTTTTGCATTATAAAAAAAAAAAAGGACTGACACTTTTGAGAAAAAAAAAAACCCAAGATTTTGGACTGTTTGCTATTAAACCTGTCCAGTAAAAAAATTTTAAAAATTAAATTTCATCATACATGTATGCCAATGTATTCTGTGACATGTCTTTGCTAGAAAAAAATCCCAATTTGTGTAAATAAATTGGTTTATGTGAAAGTTATAGCGTTTACAAATGGCAGTATAGATACTGGAATTCTTTTTTCTACTAGTAATGGCGGCGATCAGCGACTTATAGCGGGACTGCGGCGGACATTCTGACACTGGGGTGAACTGACTTGGTGTCACTGACACCAATACAGTGATTAGTGCTAAAAAAAAAAAAAAAAGCACTGACACTGTACTAATGGCACTGGGCAGGAAGGGGTTAACAATGAGGGGCGATCAAAGGGTTAAATGTGTGCAGGGACTGTTTTACAAGGGAGCAGTATGTTGGTGTTTCACTGTAAAGCACACTACTCTGGACGGCTGTGCTGTTTACAGACATCCAGAACAGTGTGCCAGAGCCAACAGGGAGGAGGACTGTTTGTAAACAAACCAGTCCTCCTCCCATCGGAGATGCTCGGTAATCACGGGCCGGGACCCGGTGATTGACAGCCGCAGCCGCGAATGGCAGCGCAGGTAGGGCAGGATATATACCTGATTTTGCGCACCCCTGCCGCCCTGTAGAAGTATATCTGCTATAGGGCGACAGGGATGTGGTTAAAATAAAAACTAATAAAATAATTAAACACTAATACAGATAGTGCAAGCAACTGGATTTGGCTTTATGTAATCCCTTGTACAGTACACCTGATCTTGAAAGAGGAAGGGCCAGCTAGGTAAGCCAACCAGCTGTGTGACCACGCTTTAGCTTTAAAGGATAAGTTCACCTTTTGGAAAAAAAATAAATAAATACACATTTTTGCAGGAAAAATGTGCACTTATTTTTTTTTTCTAAGAAGCCTGCAGAGCATTGCCCCCGTATTCAGCAGATCGAAGGTGCAATCTCGAGCACCTGCAGACTGTCAGGATAGCGGTCTGCCCGTACCATTTAAGGGCAGGCAGTTGCCTGAGAGCAGGAAGATCAATGGACTACAAGAGCACTCACCAGCACCCTAGCAATTCATTGTGAACTACAAGCCGTCAGCCGCAACGGGTGACAGTACTTCTAGGCATTCATTCACGGAAACTGTGAATAAAGGTTGCGGCCAAGTGGGCGGAGCCCTGCATAGCTGCACTGGTTTCAAATTGTGACAGCGGGTGTGGGGAGAAGATCCCACAGTCACAGGAAGTGGGGAGAGGCTGCAGATGCTAGAACATGGTTTATGGTGCAAAGTGTAATATGTTCCAAAGGTGAACGTATGCTTTAATTGAACTTTTCATCAGGAAAAATAGGTTGACATCTCTATTACAAGTTTGCACCGTCCATCATGTGAAATGTTCAGGACAACAAAAAAATTCAATTGGTTTATCATTTTTTAAAAAAACTGCCTACTATTCACTATCCTACTCTACATGCACAAAATTGATTTTTTTAACCAGAAAAATGAATGCAACGGTCTTGCCTACCAGAGTCCT
The DNA here is from genome assembly GCF_062004578.1 of Staurois parvus. NCBI lineage: Eukaryota > Metazoa > Chordata > Amphibia > Anura > Ranidae > Staurois > Staurois parvus. The sequence goes on from NW_028318929.1 coordinate 3,918,860, forward strand.
GCCCATACACTGTGCATAGGTGGATGCAGTTTTGGGGAGCACGACATCTATTGGAAGTAACCTGTCAGCTGCTGCAAGACTTTTGCAAGCCTACTAATAACATCACAGGAAACAATAAAAGCTGTTTAGCACATCAGGAACAAGGTTAAAGGAAAACAAAAATTGCTGTGACATGTTCTTGGCGGAGGTTTGAGGGTGCATTTGGGTAATGCCTGGATATAACTTTTAGTACTTCAGCACACCCCCTGCAACACGCAATGCAAAGATCATACCTCTGTGGTATGAGGGTGCACTGAGTGATACAGGGGTTATGCAAAAGGGTTCTGCTTTGGAATTAGTATATGGCACAGCTCGGGGGTGCAGGTTTTGAAGGTATGGATACTTTGTCAGTTTCACTCTAAATGTAAAGACCGGCCTCTTTTAGTTTTCAGAAATTAAAACTTGCAAAGCTGCTTAGAAGACACAGTGTACATTAGGATGCGCACAGTGACTGAAGTGCTGGCATGTACCGACAGCTTGCTGAATGCCTCCAAGGCGGATCTTTTATAAAATCATATATTCTGACTTCTCTCTCTGGTTGTCACAATGAGCGTACACTTTCAGGCTGTGCATTCACCAGTCAGGTACAGATGTTTGTTCTCAGTAGAAGGCCTGGCCCTGTCTTCTTGCCCCTTTGTCATCAGGCTACTTGATGCCGTTCCAGCACCAAGTCGACAGCGCAAGTTTATTGTGAAAGTGCCTGCACATACCAGTCTGGTAGAACAGGATCAGATGGATTCGATTCAATAGTGAATGTAATGTCTGAACCTGGCTCCCAAGAGAACACATAGACAACCCTGTGGAAAACATGGATCTAATTAGAAACCAGGAAAGAGAGACTGCTAAAAACATATCCGTTGCAGTGGCTCTTACCTTGGGTCATCCCTGGTGGCCACTTTCTTAATATGAGACAAGAAGGCATTGCAGAAGTTCATGCACACCGCAGGGTCCCAGCTCTGATTGTCACCCTGGCAAAAGACAAATCTATCATTTACACACAGAAAATCATATCAAGGGCATGTAAAGGGAACCAAGTTCTATCTTCCAATTACCCGCACTAGATGAGGGATGTCTGCCGTTCGATAATTCTGTAAGGATACAATTCTTCCCTGCGGATTTCGGAAACCAGCAACGATTAGGGGAATCCCAAGAAGAAAGGACTGACACCACCATTTCAGGAGCTTGTATCTAGTGGGTGGAAATTAGCACCTTTATCCATTGGATGACAACTTTAATCTGAACTCAAGGCAGATTTAAAAAGACACCAATGCAGATGTGTAACCATAAATATGTTATTTACAGTGGAACTTTAGTCAGAAAATGAAGTCCTGCTACATAACTTCAGGCTGGCCCCTTTTGCAGGTATAGCTTTGTAAAACATTAAAAATAAGTGCCTATACTGTTTAAAATCCAGGAATTCACTGTCTCGCCCTGCTCTGCACATGCTCAGTTGATCTCTATTTTTAGGCACTGCCATATTTGTAGAGGGTGATCTGCTAAGAGCCTAACGTTTACTGCTGTTCAGGGTCTCTGGTCTTCAGCAAAATGGCCGCCTCCAGCAAGAAGAAACAGGAGTAATGCTGGAGGCAATTTATAGCACACACTCATTTTGGTACCATAACTAATTATGTGGAATAAATGTTCCTTCCTAAAGAACATTATTTTTTATCAAGTTGTTATGGGTAAAGTTCTACTTTAACCACTTCCCATCTGGATCAATTTTTTTTTTTTTGCACAAATGTTAAAATGTGAATTGTTTGGCTAGTACACTACTTATAAGATTACGTTTTTTCTGAAGGTAGAAGCACTGTAGAATAAAAAGATGGCAGTTGCAATTTTTTATCTTGCATGATAGGGCAGCACAATGGCTAAATGGTTAGCACTTCTGCCTGGCAGCACTAGGGTCGTTGGTTCGAATCCCAGCCACGGCACCACCTGCCTGGAGTTTGCATGTTCTCCCTGTGTCTGCGTAGGTTTCCTCCTACACTCCAAAGACATGCTAGTAGGTTAATTGGATCCTGTCTAAAAATTGGCCCTAGTATGTGTACGTATGACTGTGAGAGTTAGGGACCTTCGATTGCACGCCCCTTGAAGGTTAGGGGCTGATGTGAATGTACAAGCACTGCGCAAATTGATGGCGCTATATAAGCACCTGAAATAAAATAATAATGAAGTACATAAATAAATATTTGAACAACTGTTTATCAAATCTGTATTTTAGGAACAAAAATACACTAAAAATAATTACTTTTAATTTAGTTTTCATTTTTATACAAAATAAGGATGAGGTTTTTCCTAGTAAATAGACTGCAAATATGTCAAACATTAAAAACTATGTGCGCTTGTGTAATGGCAAAAAATGATGGTACCCAAATCATCAAAACTTTAAATGTTTACAGCCCAAGTATAGACATCTTTTCTTTTACATGGTATATATGGTAGAATCGGCTTAGATTGGTAGTGAGAGTAGATTTAGGCTTAGTTAGGGTTTGAGTGGAATGCCATTTTAATGTATTTTTTAAATGCAAGGCCACCAGTTCAGACAGACACTTGCCTCAGAGAGATTAAAGTGTTAATAAAAAACCCAGGACCCTGAATTCACTGTATCTGGTCTCCCACAGTACACACAACATGGAAATGCAATTATTTTAGTAAATATAAACTGCTAAATACCTTTTCTCGTCAACAGTATATAGAAGTCTTGTGACTTCTATCAGTGTCTGGCAAAGCACTGGTTAAAGCTTGTAGGAGGCATTTTCATTCTGCTCTGGCTGTCCCATGAGGCTGCATGACTCCTGACCCTCTGCAGATCACATGCATCCTCCCAAAATAAAAAAATCTCTAGCAATGCTCACCAAACTGAGTATATGCAGAGTGCCTCCTAGGTCTCTGTACTATTAGCAGATGGATTGGGGACTGTGGAAGAAAGTAGCCTTTTCACACAGTGCGGATGAACCCCTTATGAGTAGAACAAGCATGCTTTACTGCATATACAGACTGATTTTACCGTTGTGGGTTTAGTAACACTTCAAGGTTACTAGGAAAACCTCTTTGTGGTTGAGCATACAGAGAGAAATATCTCTAAATGGGTTCAAAAGGCAGTTTCTGAGGAGCAGAGAAAAAAAGATTCAAATCCCACAGAATCGCTGGGAAAAGAACGAAGGATATCACATGGACAGCACAGTGGCTAAATGGTTAGCACTTCTGCCTGGCAGTACTAAGGTCGTTGGTTCGAATCCCAGCCATGGCACCTCCTGCCTGGAGTTTGCATGTTCTCCCTGTGCCTGCGTGGGTTTCCTCCCACACTCCAAAGACATGCTGGTAGGTTAATTGGCTCCTGTCTAAATTGGCCCTAGTATGTGTATATATGAATGTGAGTTAGGGATCGTAGATTGCACTCCCCTTGAGGGTTAGGGACTGATGTGAATGTACAATATATATGTAAAGCGCTGTGTAAATTGATGGCGCTATATAAGTATCTGTAATAAATAAATAATGAGAGACTCCCTGTACAAAGGACTTAATCAAAGCGCAGATGTCCATCTGTCTCTGAAGCAGAAGGCAGAAACTTGACCCCTATGGGAGGGGTATCCTGGGTTGGTCTACAGTTTTTTTTTGTTTGCCAGCGTCCAATCGTGTACCTAGTTTTTTTTTGCCAGTGTCCAAACGTATCAGTGGCAGCATAACACAAATGTTTGAGATTTCTTGTGTCACTCAATGGATTCCAATAAATTGATTTTATGAGTATAAAAATATTTCCCTTGTATTCTCTCCCTGTCTGAGCAAAACGGTCTGCCTGAGTATCAGGCTGTAAAGCCCCCATTGAAGCGGTCCTTACTACAGCCTGAAATCAGTGCTGAAAACAGACGCTCATACAACAGTCACAACAAAGAACAGTATTGATAACCAAGAGCTTTTTGTTTTTTTATCCTCTCACAACAGCCTGGGCACCAGATCGGTTAACAGCCTGATCTCATGCAGAAAAACAGGTGAGTCTCCATGGGTGGCTGGCTGGATGACTGGTAATGAGAAAAAATGTATGCTCTGACTGGGAAATAATAGGGTTCTTTAACACAGGCGATCTGATAAGGTCCGCCTCTCTTTTAAAAGAGGACTGTGTCCTCTTCCATTTGAGCGGACAGAATTGGAGGCAGCCGGGTGTAAATGGACAATGGACTTTTGGCCACCCATAGAGCACAGCGGAGACAATCCATGTCCGCTCTACTGAAACTGAGTGGACACAGATCTGCCATCCGTCCCGCTCGGCTCAGATCAGCAGCCAGCTCCCCTGCTGATCAGAACAAAAAGGTGCCTGTGTGAAAGGGCCCATACAGCTAAATATGAGCATATACCTGAGTGATAAAGCTGGAGTGATACAACTTAGAGTAAAAATTCAGATTCCCAAAAAAATGCCCTTTCCTGGCTGGATCATTAACTTACAATTAAACCCTAAAATGAATACTTTCTGCAGATTTACAACAGCTTCTCACTTACCTGTTAAAGCTGCGCTGTTGGTGTGGGTTCCTTATTTGTGCGCTTGTCTTCAGCTCCACATAACAAGAAGGAGGTGATGGGTTGGCAGCAGAAGCATCAGTGCAGTCTACCTCTCCTGACAGCAGCAGAGAATGGGAGGCCAGACGACCCAAAAGAACACTGCAGAATGCCTCGTTGGTGTTCACAACCTCAGAAGGGCAGGGATCGCTGTTGGGTGTGTCTGGAGATGGAGGGCAACGCATGTTAGTACAGTTTATGGCAAAAACTGGGGAGACAACACAGTAGAGAAAACAATTTGGATTTTTTAAAATTAAATTTGGCTCCAAATTAGGATGTCCAGTCAGCTTCTTGAAGTGAACCTGTGGTCAAAGCATGGAAATTCCAGTATTTACATATACCGAACAAGCAGGATATTAGATTAAAAAATCCCTCTCTGGCCCCTGCAGCTATAGGAACTATGGTAAAATTAATCTTCAAATTTCACAGAAGTAGCACTGAGGACATTCATGTTCTATCAGCAGCAAAGCTCCTACTCAGAAACTTAGCTTGCCCTGCAGTGTCTCAGACCTCCACCCTCCACTAGCATCTCAAATTCCACTACTCCTCCCTCCCAGAAGTAATTCAGCATCTCAGTTTCCCCTGTTATCCTCTACCTGAGCAGCTTCTCAGTATGCGCATTAGAGATTGGAAGGCTGCTGAGTGACTGATGGGTTTAAGGCACATTGTAATTAGAATTCAAAATCCTGGCTCACTGCAAATATAAACCTTAGAACTCTCATGTGTGTCACAGAAAATGTGTTGTGGCTCTGCATAACGTTGGTGCCTGCGACAGATTCATGTATCTGTTGGAAACATGATGGGTAGGAGGCACCTCTTCCTCAGAGTATGTTTAGCCCCTGGGCCACACAGCATCGCTGATTACTAGGATGCTGAAAGTTGTGTAGCTGACAGCATCCTAGAAACACAGCAACACTGTGTAGCCGACAGCATCTTAGCAACTGGGGGGGGGGGGGGGGACATGTATACATCATGCAGTCTGACTATCTGTATATAACATAGAGTTGTTATTATTATTATTATACAGGAGTTATATAGCGCCAACGGTTTGCTCAGCACTTTACAATATAAAGGGAGACAATACAGCAACAATAAATTTCCAAACAAGAGGGTTGGAAGGGCCTAATCCTGGGAGCTTACAATCTAGGAGGGAGGGGCAATTGATATAAATTACCTAATTTCCTTATTTATGAACTAGTGGAAATTCTTTTTGAATCTGTCGCAGCCCTAGCGACTCAATGTGAAAGCGGCTCAAAAAAGAACTACTTGAATGTGTTGTACATGTTGGGCCTCTTTACGTGACTGTCATAAGGCTTTCATGAATTAAAGGCAAGTCTTTTTAAAAATGACCATACTGCCAGAAAAGTTTTGCAAATGCTTTACTGATTCGCCCCCAATCCACGGACACAAATGAAGAATATTTATGCTAACTTACAAAATATACATTTAAAGAAAGTAAGACTATATATTCCTTTGACAAGTCATTAGAACAAGACCCACAGGAAACAAACTCAATGCACAAGCAAAAGTTGCAATTCAGATTTGCACTTTAGGCCCCATGCATTTTTTTTTTTTTACTCCCTCCAAATGCCCCTGCACGTTAGTCTGTGTCCATGCCAACATAGGCCTTTAGAGGTAGAAAAAAAAAAAACATTCACTGCCAGTGCATCCAGGAACAACAGCGTTTTGGCAGAAAGACGCCTGTGAACACGTGTTTACACTAGTCATGTTTACCACTTGAGTGTTAATTCATTTCTGTGGCCAGAATAAATTATTATTCTAGTCAATGAAATAAATTAACGCCCAAGCACCTGGCACACCTAAATGCGCGATACGCATTAACAAGCGTCAAGCCTTTTTCTGCCAAAATGCTGCTGCCAGGGGGACAGGCAAAATGTCCAGTGTGCACGAGGCATTGAAACAAAAGCCAATGCAAAGGATTTCTAAAAGGATGGATTAGTTTGCAGAAACCCTGTAAGAGCTTGAAATATAGGAGAATTGAGAATATAAAACAGCCTCACTTACAAGCACATAAGAAGCTCTCAAACTTGTAACCAGAGTACATGAGCTTCTCCTGATCCACGGTTCTCCCCTTCCTCTTTTTATGCGCAGCTTCCGTCTCCCTCTCGCTAATGTACAGAGTACCTCGGAAGAGTGTGACAGCCAGGAGCCAGCCTTCTTGTGTCTCATACGGTGTACAGAGCATCTTAGTGAGATGGCCCCGCCAGGTGACAAAGTCTCGATCCACAGGTCTGAAGAAAAGGAAAATTAATCTTTTGATAAACACTAGCAGATGATGTATGTGTCCACCAGTGGTTCTCAATGCACACCTATGTTTGCTGCATTTCCCTTGTTACACTTCATTAGCACCCATGGGAGTATGTTCTGAACTTCAGGGCCCCCTTATCACTTTAAACATAAGAATCCTAAACCACACTGCCTGAATTATCTCAGCGCCAAGCAGTGCTCTTTGGGTTGTGACTTTGACCCTTCCAAAAAAAAATAAAAATGCACAAGCACATTACGCATCCATAGAAATCAAGGACCTACTCAAATATGTGTACAGTTGTACTTCCCAAATGATGTGCAGGAGTGCCATTTGGAGTACAGTGTTGAAGTACTAAAGTTAATAAAGCTGAAGCCTGAGCAAGAAAAGCACAGCCCATGCATGGGCAAAGCTGAGCAGGGTTAGGTTAGTATGCTAAAAGTTAGGAGAGGGTCTGGGGTAGGGAGGCACTTCCCATATAAGTGTTCATACCCAAAGTAAAGAGAGTGCATTATAAAAAAATAAAAAAAAAACATTGGCAGAAGTTACTTTCAGTCAAACCTCAGGTCCGAGTGGTATAGGCAGGTGAAGGTATATAGAAATGCCAGCTTTAATTTGAAGTTGAGCACGGTCCTATCCTCCAACCTCTGGACTGGACCATAAAAGTGACTGGTAATCTTGAGGACAAAAAAATGGGAGATTCAGCTGCCTGAATCTGCTAATGATCCTAAACAGTAGTTTTCATGGAAGGTGTTCTTTAATCAGGGTGGATAAAAATCAATGATTTTTTTAAAAAAAAAACAAAAAAAAAAAAAACAAAAAACGATTTTTTTTTTATTTAAATTGGATTTTTTTTAAATAAAATCCTTTTTGAGGAAAATATATTACCATCCAAAGGTTATTCCATTATGAAATAAAGATAAGTTTTTTTTAATTATGTAGAATAAGGCTGTATATGTTTAATTGTTTTGGTAAATAAATTCCATGAATCCATTCACAATGTCATGCTCAATGTAATTAGTTAACAAACATGGATGTTTGTTTAGGCAAATCACATATGCTGGAATGTTATTGTTTCAGATGAATAAATCTATTTAAATTGTTATTATTAAGGTAATGATTATTTTTCTCCTTCCTAAGTACATCAGAAAAGTTGTCCAAATATGAATGATTAACCTATTAAACTGGGGGTAAAAAAAACTAATATGAAAAGTTGTTATTCTAAAAATCTTCATCTACTTGCATATTAAAGTTATACCAGCAAGAATTAGTCTTTATGTAGAAAACTAGGATTTAAATCAAGCCTTACTGACTAGTGATTTAAATCATGATTTAAATCAGTTTGATTTAAAGCAAATCCACCCTGAGATATATATATATATATATATATATATATATATATATATATATATATATATATATATATATATATAGTCAGGTCCATAAATATTGGGACATTGACACAATTCTAACATTTTTGGCTCTATACACCACCACAATGGATTTGAAATGAAACAAACAAGATGTGCTTTAACTGCAGACTGTCAGCTTTAATTTGAGGGTATTTACATCCAAATCAGGTGACCGGTGTAGGAATTACAACAGTTTGCATATGTGCCTCCCACTTGTTAAGGGACCAAAAGTAATGGGACAATTGGCTTCTCAGCTGTTCCATGGCCAGGTGTGTGTTATTCCCTCATTATCCCAATTACAATGACCTGATAAAAGGTCCAGAGTTCATTTCAAGTGTGCTATTTGCATTTGGAATCTGTTGCTGTCAACTCTCAAGATGAGATCCAAAGAGCTGTCACTATCAGTGAAGCAAGCCATCATTAAGCTGAAAAAACAAACCAAACCCATCAGAGAGATAGCAAAAACATTAGGCGTGGCCAAAACAACTGTTTGGAACATTCTTAAAAAGAAGGAACGCACCGGTGAGCTCAGCAACACCAAAAGACCCGGAAGACCACGGAAAACAACTGTGGTGGATGACCGAAGAATTCTTTCCCTGGTGAAGAAAACACCCTTCACAACAGTTGGCCAGATCAAGAACACTCTCCAGGAGGTAGGTGTATGTGTGTCAAAGTCAACAATCAAGAGAAGACTTCACCAGAGTGAATACAGAGGGTTCACCACAAGATGTAAACCATTGGTGAGCCTCAAAAACAGGAAGGCCAGATTAGAGTTTGCCAAACGACATCTAAAAAAGCCTTCACAGTTCTGGAACAACATCCTATGGACAGATGAGACCGAGATCAACTTGTACCAGAGTGATGGGAAAAGAAGAGTATGGAGAAGGAAAGGAACTGCTCATGATCCTAAGCATACCACCTCATCAGTGAAGCATGGTGGTGGTAGTGTCATGGCGTGGGCATGTATGACTGCCAATGGAACTGGTTCTCTTGTATTTATTGATGTGACTGCTGACAAAAGCAGCAGGATGAATTCTGAAGTGTTTCGGGAAATATTATCTGCTCATATTCAGCCAAATGCTTCACAACTCATTGGACGCCACTTCACAGTGCAGATGGACAATGACCCAAAGCATACTGCAAAAGCAACCAAAGAGTTTTTTAAGGGAAAGAAGTGGAATGTTATGCAATGGCCATGTCAATCACCTGACCTGAATCCGATTGAGCATGCATTTCACTTGCTGAAGACAAAACTGAAGGGAAAATGCCCCAAGAACAAGCAGGAACTGAAGACAGTTGCAGTAGAGGCCTGGCAGAGCATCACCAGGGATGAAACCCAGCGTCTGGTGATGTCTATGCGTTCCAGACGTCAGGCTGTAATTGACTGCAAAGAATTTGCAACCAAGTATTAAAAAGTGAAAGTTTGATTTATGATTATTATTTTGTCCCATTACTTTTGGTCCCTTAACAAGTGGGAGGCACATATGCAAACGGTTGTAACTCCTACACCGTTCACCTGATTTGGATGTAAACACCCTCAATTTAAAGCCGACAGTCTGTTGTTAAAGCACATTTTGTTTGTTTTATTTCAAAACCATTGTGGTGGTGTATAGAGCCAAAAATGTTAGAATTGTGTCGATGTCCCAATATTTATGGACCTGACTATATATATATATATTTAGACCACTGGCAGGTCAAGTGAGTAACATTATCGTGTTACAATGGGTGGGATATATTAGGCAGCAAGTGCACAAGTTGTTCCTGACATTTGTGTGTTGAAAAAGTGGGCAAGTATTTGTGCCACTCTGCAAAGTTGTAATGGCTGGATGACTGGATAAGAGCAACTCCAAAACTGCAGCTCTTGTGGAATGTTCCCAGTCTTCAGTGGGCGGGACCTATCAAAACGGACAAGGAAGGAAAACCACTGACAAGGTCATGGGCAGCCAAGGCTTATTGATGCACGTGGGGAGAGAAGACTGGCCCGTGTAGTCTGATCCAATAGAAGACTTACTGTAGCTCAAATTGCTGAAAAAGTTAATGCTGATTCCGATAGAAAGGTGTCAGAACACACAGAGCATCACAGTTTGTTATGTATGGGGCTGCATAGCCGTAGACTTGTCAGGGTGCCCATGCTGACCCGTGCCCACAGTCAAAAGTGCCTACAATTGGTATGTGAGCATCAGAACTGGACCACGGAGAAATGGAAGAAGGTGGCCTGGTCTGATGGGGCTTGTACATAAATAAAGAAGCAGCAGGAGAAATGTAAACAATGCTGGGGGCCTAGCGAGGGGGCAGGAGGTGGTGTTCTACATGTTTAGGGGGTGGAGGCAAAAGAGAAAAGACTTTGGGGGTTTACTAAAACTGTACGAGGCAAAATCTGGTGCAGAGAAACCAATCAGCTTCCAGATTTTATTGTTACTGCTTAACTGAACAAGCAGAAGTTAGAAGCCGATTGGCTACCATGCACAGCTGCACCAGATTCTGAGTGCTCCAGTTTTAGTAATTGTCACCATTTGTATATAGATTTCCTTGCCCTTCATGATGGCTATAACTATGCAAATTATATTTTTTACACCTTGATGATAACTGGCTTGAGACATTACTGTCTTTCAAGGCCAAGAAACTGCTTAGATATTGAATGACCATATAGCCATAAAAGCACATGTATGTGACGTGAACTACTGCCACCTGCAAGATGAAATGCAGCCATGTGATAGGACCAGACATTGCCAAGTAAAACGCAATCTTGGGCATTTCATGTGTTTATAGAGTTTTGGTCTCACCTCTTGCTCTCGCCATGGCCACTTCCTTTAATAATTCCTTTGTTCTCCTTTATCCACGTGAGTATGTGGAGGAGACCCTCCTTCTCATCTTCATTCATCCGAACGTAGTGATCTTCAAATCCTTCCATCAGTTCCCACCCAAGAGAGTCACCATCCTTTTTCCCTTCCTCAGGAGGACGGTAATAGCGTAAGCGTCGACCGTCGGCATGGTAACAACGCTTTTCATCTAGCGAGAAGAATCCCACCTCAGAGGGCAGCCTGTAGAAGGGGAAGGAACTCTGGTATAGGGATGGCTGGGTTTTCAGGGGTGAAGGTGAACTGGAAGGGTACTTGCACGGAGCGACATCAGATGAAGCCTCATCACAGCTTCTCTTCAGAATTCTCACTAAAATAAAAGAACATGAGAGTTTCAAACGCAAAAGCTCAACATTTGATGCCACTGCACAAAACATTTTTTGTATACTTTTTGATTAACCTTTCCTTCTTTATTATATGAATTTCTAATCAATATATGGTTGATCCAGTCATTTTCTTGGCCTGAGTGGCAACACTCTTACAGCTGATCTTCTGTCTCCTGCGTTGCCACTCCCAGTGCATATGCTCAGGTTATTCCCTTTGCATCACATATAGACAAAAAGGTATTAAAGGATTTAGAGAAACTTTAAAGGATGACTGTACTAAAAGTACAGTTTTCCTTTAACTCAATGGTGATTGATTTTCTTGATAGATATGGAGGGCCTCACATTGTGGACATGAAGCAGGAGATGGTCAGAGACTGGGGACATGAAGCAGGAGATGGTCAGAGACTGGGGACATGAAGCAGGAGATGGTCAGAGACTGGGGACATGAAGCAGGAGATGGTCAGAGACTGGGGACATGAAGCAGGAGATGGTCAGAGACTGGGGACAGGAAACAGGAGATGGTCAGAGACTGGGGACAGGAAACAGGAGATGGTCAGAGACTGGGGACAGGAAACAGGAGATGGTCAGAGACTGGGGACAGGAAACAGGAGATGGTCAGAGACTGGGGACAGGAAACAGGAGATGGTCAGAGACTGGGGACAGGAAACAGGAGATGGTCAGAGACTGGGGACAGGAAACAGGAGATGGTCAGAGACTGGGGACATGAAACAGGAGATGGTCAGAGACTGGGGACATGAAACAGGAGATGGTCAGAGACTGGGGACATGAAACAGGAGATGGTCAGAGACTGGGGACATGAAACAGGAGATGGTCAGAGACTGGGGACAGGAAACAAGAGATGGTCAGAGACTGGGGACAGGAAACAAGAGATGGTCAGAGACTGGGGACAGGAAACAGGAGATGGTCAGAGACTGGGGACAGGAAACAGGAGATGGTCAGAGACTGGGGACAGGAAACAGGAGATGGTCAGAGACTGGGGACAGGAAACAGGAGATGGTCAGAGACTGGGGACAGGAAACAGGAGATGGTCAGAGACTGGGGACAGGAAACAGGAGATGGTCAGAGACTGGGGACAGGAAACAGGAGATGGTCAGAGACTGGGGACAGGAAACAGGAGATGGTCAGAGACTGGGGACAGGAAACAGGAGATGGTCAGAGACTGGGGACAGGAAACAGGAGATGGTCAGAGACTGGGGACAGGAAACAGGAGATGGTCAGAGACTGGGGACAGGAAACAGGAGATGGTCAGAGACTGGGGACAGGAAACAGGAGATGGTCAGAGACTGGGGACAGGAAACAGGAGATGGTCAGAGACTGGGGACAGGAAACAGGAGATGGTCAGAGACTGGGGACAGGAAACAGGAGAAGGTCAGAGACTGGGGACATGAAACAGGAGATGGTCAGAGACTGGGGACAGGAAACAGGAGAAGGTCAGAGACTGGGGACATGAAACAGGAGATGGTCAGAGACTGGGGACATGAAGCAGGAGATGGTCAGAGACTGGGGACATGAAGCAGGAGATGGTCAGAGACTGGGGACATGAAGCAGGAGATGGTCAGAGACTGGGGACATGAAGCAAGAGATGGTCAGAGACTGGGGACATGAAGCAAGAGATGGTCAGAGACTGGGGACATGAAGCAGGAGATGGTCAGAGACTGGGGACATGAAGCAAGAGATGGTCAGAGACTGGGGACATGAAGCAAGAGATGGTCAGAGACTGGGGACATGAAGCAAGAGATGGTCAGAGACTGGGGACATGAAGCAGGAGATGGTCAGAGACTGGGGACATGAAGCAAGAGATGGTCAGAGACTGGGGACATGAAGCAAGAGATGGTCAGAGACTGGGGACAGGAAACAAGAGATGGTCAGAGACTGGGGACAGGAAACAAGAGATGGTCAGAGACTGGGGACAGGAAACAAGAGATGGTCAGAGACTGGGGACAGGAAACAAGAGATGGACAGAGAATGCAGGCAAGGTACAAGAGATGGTCAGAGACTGCGGACATGCTGCAGGAAACAATCATAAACTGGAGACATATTATATGAGACTGCTAGAAATCATTGCTATAAAAAGGCAATAAGGAAACACAAAGAAGTGGCTGCATTGGCCCTGGGAACTGCACAATAAAGTGCCCAAGGGCTGCATGTAGCCCCCCCCCCCCACTAGGAACCAGGGCTTTAACATTTTTGTTGGCAGACATCCATTTATCATGCAATTAAAAAAATACACATTTTTGGCCAGCAAAATTGCTTCTAACCTTCAAAACTATATTCTTTTCCCTGAAAGCAAGGCTGTAAAATAAAAAGATGGTAGTTGCAACTTTGATGACACCAGACATTTGCGTGAATCAAACCTATACTTTTATTTTAAAATTTACATTGAACTCAGTGCATCTCCAGGAAATGCTTTGGATAGAGTAGGGAAAAGTTAGACCCCCTCCATCAAGTTTTTATTGCTGTGTCCCCCGTTGGAGAGATTCACTCTCTCTCTTTGTACTGGTGACTACCTTCATCTAGAAAGAAAGAGGAAATCCAAGATTTTAGACTTGACCTCAAAGCACGAGCTAAGAGAAAATCTTCTCTGTCCTGTCTGAGGCTAGGCTCACTCCTGTGCACATGATTGTTACTGCAGGACTGCACCTGATCCTGTAGACGCAACCACCCATGCAGAAAAACACGCTGCCGATCAGGAGATGCGTGGGGCTGCCGTCAATCCTAAACCGCAGCGCGGCATCCCGCACTGGGAACTGCACTGCCCTTGTGGACAGCAATTTCAAAGCTGATGCAGGAACCTTTTCCCTGTGGTTTCAGGAAGGAAAGCAGACCATTTAAATGAATAGGCAGCCATGCCCACACAAACCGCAGCGTGCAGAGCCCCACAACTTATTAACATATTCTTGTGGGGGGGATTCCCCGAAATTTGGGAAATTTTCTTATAACGTCCTGTTGCATGTCTGGGACAGGAAGCGAAGAAATATTTCCCCAATGGTACACAGACAGCAAAGCAATAGCCTGTCAGGGGCTACAACCATTATCCACTCTATCCAAAAACACCAAATACACTGCATACTTATCCGCCACAGTGAACGTGCTGAAAACAAAGCACAGCCAGGCAAACTGTATTTATCAGAAGGAAATCAGCAACAGCAGCCAGCACACATACACCTATTACAGTGACAGGTTCTCTTTGTCCTCTATAATGGCTGGACCGGGCAGTAAGTCATACTGGATCCTGTAGCTGCCCAGTCACTGGCCTCATCTCCTACCCCCCATCAGTTCTATGATCCGTGCCAGAGCCCACCTCCTCCATTGTCCTCCATCCTTCTTCTGTTTATGTTTCACTTCACTTTCACTATCATGACGTCCAATAAGAGGCGCCGGAAGTTCCCCCCAACACTAGAGGTCCACTTCCTGCTCTCCGCCGCACACTCCATTTTGCCGTCTACTATGCCATAGTTTTCTATTATGTCGTGGTCTCCAAAGACATGGCCGGACATACTGGGGAAGAGGAGGATTTAGGAGACATCTCCCACTGCAGAGTCGGGGAGTCGGTGGAAGAGGTAGTGTTGGCTGGGGCTCTGGAGTTTGGTTGTCTGTTTTTTTTTTAATTTCTGCTTCCATCTATTGTCAATTGTTACAGGGAGACTTCCTTCCTCTCTCTATATATATATATATTTATATATACACACACTTGTATGTGATGGCATTATGGAGTATATATAGTCATCAGAGTGTAATGTCATAAAATTATATATACACACACACACTTGTATGTAATGGCATTAGGGAGTATATATATAGTCATCAGAGTGTCTGTAATGTCATAAAAAGAAAAAAATTATATATATATACATACACACATACTTGTATATAATTGCATTAGGGAGTGTATATATAGTCATCAGAGTGTAATGTCATAAAAAATGATATATATATACACACAATAATATGTAATGGCATTAGGTATATATAGTCATCAGAGTGTAATGTAAAAATATATATATATATATATATATATAACGTATGTACTGTCTTCAGCCCCAGTTCACACACAAGTGTTGTTTGGATATTATTTGATAGAATTTGCGTGACAAGTAAAATTGTACGTGTTCCTATTGAGGGCCTTCAGATACATGCAGTCCAGTCGCACTGGAGTTTGTTAAAAAGGCCCCTGTGTGATTTGAAATCGCAGTCTGTTGATTTGAATGGGAATGATCATAATACAATGTGTTTTTCATTGCTTTTCCCCAGCCCTGTATTTAGTGCAGTGTTGAGAGAGGATGTAAAATCACATTAAAAACTCAAACTCTCCAAAACTGAGCTTCTCGTCTTCCCCCCAGCCCGCGCCCCCCCCCCCATCCTTTCCATCACTACCAACAACACCACCATCAATCCCGCCCAGCAAGCCAAGGTCCTTGGCGTCATTCTGGACTCAAACCTTTCCTTTCAACCTCATGTCAAATCACTTACAAACACATGCAGGCTCCACCTCCGAAACATCGCCAAGATACGCTCCTTCCTTACCCCAAACACCACTAAACTACTCGTACACTCCCTGATTATCTCACGCCTTGACTACTGCAACTCCCTCCTCACCGGCCTACCCCAGTGCAGGCTCTCCCCGCTTCAGACCGTCCTGAACTCAGCGGCCAGACTCATCCACCTCACCAGCCGCTCCACCTCTGCCACCCCCCTCTGCCTCTCCCTCCACTGGCTCCCCATTGCCCAACGCATTAAATTCAAATTGCTCACCCTGACCTATAAGGCCATTCACAACACTGCCCCTAACTACCTCACCGACCTGATACCCAGGTACCACCCTACCCGTACCCTTCGCTCTTCACAGGACCTCCTTCTATCTTGCTCCCTGGTCTCCTCCTCCCACGCACGACTGCAAGACTTCTCCAGGTCCTCCCCCATCCTCTGGAACTCACTACCCCAATCCATCAGACTGTCACCTTCCCTCCTCACCTTCAGGTGCTCCCTGAAAACCCACCTCTTCAGGGAAGCCTACCCCACCCTCACCTAACAGCCGCTGCCCTTCCCTCCTCCTACCACTCCATCCCCCACAGCCGTTTCCTCCTGTGCCTCTACCCCCTCCCTCCTAGATTGTAAGCTCGAAAGAGTAGGGCCCTCTTACCCCTTGTGTACTGTTTGATGTTACTGTTCTGTTTCATGTATTGTCCCCCTCTATTGTACAGCGCTGAGCAAACCCTTTGGCGCTATATAAACTCGATAAATAAATAAATAATAAATAAATTAAAAACGCATGCAAAAAAATGCATCTCATTCACACTGTTTAATCACACTTTAAAACCATGTATGTGAGGCTAAAGGACTATATACTCATAAAATTGTATATAACATTGTGGTATATATAGTCATTAGGCTGTATGTAATGTCATTAAATAATATATTAGATGAGTTCAGGTATGTTCAGACTAGAACCCCAACCCCACATGTGTTAGCTCACTAAGGAAGCTGTCAGCTGTGCTGCTCAGTCATCACACAACCCTTATATATGTACAGCTGACGGATGAGGAATGTCCCAGACACAGATAATTGACCTGCACAGGTGACTTCTTCCTGGTGGGCTCACACTTGTAGGTTCGTGGTCTTGTTTGAACATGCCTGAGCTTATCTTTAGTGATTAAAGTATATATAATCATTAGATTAAATGCATTGTCAGTTCTAAAAATATATATCATTAAATAATATACATAGTCTTTAAAAAAAAAAATAGTAATTATGGTTTTTGTTAGATTGTATGTGATGTCTATAGGGAATATATGTAGTCATTAGAATGTATGTATTTTCATCATGGAATATATAGTCACTAGATCATATGTATATTGGCATTATGGAATATATAATCATTAGATCATATGTAATGTTAACATGGAATATATAATCATTAGACTATATGTGATGTCATCGTGAAATATATAATCATTGGATCATATGTAATGTCATCATGGAATATATAATCATAGATCATATGTAATGTCATCATGCAATATTTAGTCATTAGATCATATATAATGTCATCATGGAATATATAATCATTGGATCACATGTAATGTTATCATGGAATATATAATCATAGATCATATGTCATTCATGGAATATATAATCATAGATCATATGTAATGTCATCATGGAATATATAATCATAGATCATATGTAATGTCATCATAGAATATATAATCATTGGATCAAATGTAATGTCATCATGGAATATATAATCATAGATCATATGTCATTCATGGAATATGTAATCATAGATCATATGTAATGTCATCATGGATTGTATAATCATTATATCATATGTAATGTCACCATGGAATATATAATCATTATATCATATGTAATGTTATCATGGATTATATAATCATAGATCATATGTAATGTCACCATGGAATCATAGATCACATGTAATGTCATCATGGAATATATAGTCATTAGATCTTATGTATTTTCATTATTGAATATATACAAGGTCTGTCCGGAAAAGTGCAGCCATTGTTAATATAAAGAGAACAGTTTGCACGACATCCATGTAAGCTGTCAACCAAGGAGAGTCGACTTGAATGCACATACGTGAACAATGACAACTTCACTGTACTAGTCAGTGGGGGCACTGACGCCATTGAGTGAGCATGTGTACTGTGAGGCTATCACATTCACAATGACTGAGCGAGTGGAGCAATGAATCTGCATCATATTTTGCATTAAGCTTGAACATTTCTCTGCAGAGACTATTCAGATGATTCTGAAGGCTTTCTGGGATGATGCAAAGATTGCAGCGCAAATAAAAGTCTGGCACAAACCCTTCAAAGATCTGTTGAAAGGTCAAGAATCTGTTGAAAGGCCTGCAACAAGCAGAAAACCTGAGAATGTTGAACGTGTATGTGCTGCAACCAACAAAGATCGTTGACTAACAGTACAAAAACTAGAAGCTCATCTGGGGATTCTAAAAACTACCATGTCCCAAGATTTTGTGTGCAGTCCCTAGGTGCCTACTTTGAGGAGGACTTGAGGCATCATTGTCTGAAGGTACAATGTTTCTTGTATCTTCTTCAATAAATGCCTCTATTTTTCTGATTACGTGGCTGGATACTTTCCAGGCAGACCTTGTAGTCATTAGATCATATGTAATGTCATTATAGAATATATAGTCATTAGATCTTATGTAATGTCATTATAGAATATATAGTCATTAGATCTTATGTAATGTCATTATAGAATATATAGTCATTCGATCATATGTATTGTCATTATGGAATATATAGTCATTAGATCATATGTATTGTCATTATGGAATATATAGTCATTAGATCATATGTATTGTCATTATGGAATATATAGTCATTAGATCTTATGTATTGTCATTATGGAATATTTAGTCATTAGATCTTATGTAATGTCATCATGGAATATACTGTATAGTCAGTAGATTGTATGTATTGTCATCATGGAATATATAGTCATTAGATCTTATGTATTGCCATTATGGATTTATATAGTCATTAGATCATATGTATTGTCATTATGGAATATATAGTCATTAGATTTTATGTAATGTCATTATGGAATATATAGTCAAGGGAGTATTTACCACAAGGCAAACAAGGTACTTGCCTAGGGTGGCAGCACCTCCTCCAGAAGAAGGGATGAAAAAAGACACACGCGCACCATGGGAACCAGGTGGGATCCGAGAGAGGCTGCGGGTTGCTTGATGGTTTATGTAGAGCCTGGCTCTCGTTCCTGGGGATGTCCAGAGCTGTGAAGCTGAGTGTCTGTCTGTCTGTCTGTCTCTGTCTCTCTCTCTCTCTCTCTCTCTCTCTCTCTCTCTCTCTCAAAACCTAAATACACCACTGTATATAGTCATTAGATCTTATGTATTGTCATTATAGACTATATAGTCATTCACAGCTAGGGTTCCTAAAAAAATTAGCAATTTCTACATCTCGGAAAAGTTCCCACTAACTCAGTGATCTTAGCTGCCCATAGGAGGGAATTTTTTCTCACTGACCACCAATGTAAGGAGCATTCTTGCCACTGACCATCACGCTAATGTATCCTGACTTGTAGGTATAGTAATTAGCAGGGATGCCCTGAGACCTGAAAGTTATTTCAAGGATTTCTTCACAATAAAAAGTTCAAGAAAGGCTGGACAGGACTATAGGTAATGACAAACGTTCTTAAATGTCATAAAAACTCTTAAAATACTTCCAGAAACTGAAGAAATGCTTTCCTGAACCCCACAACAGCCAGACACAAGATCTCTGCTGAAGGATCATAAAGTCTAAACTCTAATCCTCTGATTTTTCTCTGTATTTTTATCAGGATTCTTGATCTCTCCCTCCCTTACCCCTCTGCCCTCCCCCCCAATGGACCGTAAGCGGAAGTTAATTAGCGAAACATTCAAAGTGAAGAAAAAGCGAGATGAAGACGGCGCAATCAAAACTGATTCAAGCACGGTGCCATCACCCTATCCAGGTAATGAGCAGGGTAGATGACATCACACCTACTTGGGAAAGACATTATAGGGGCACAGACAGCAATGAAAAGCAGGCTGGTTGTCTGTATCTTCCACACTTTATCCAAAATTAAAGAGAAGAAAAGAAAAGTTTTGACTTTAAATATTTTCATTTTTTTATTTACTAGATTTCACAGATAACCCCCAGGATGCTGTGCCATACCTGTGTGCTCTCTTTCCCCGCAAGCTGTTTAACGACACTTTGCCACCTATGTTTCTGCGCCATCAAATGTACAGCATCATACGAGACCGCACATCTGTAGACCGACTGCTGGTGGGTAACTTCTAGAAGAATTCTAGAAATCAGCTGGTTGCTGTTGGGTAGCTAGAGGTATGCAGATCCTAAAGCTGTACACTCAGAAGAGGACCTCCAGTCCTTTCTAAGCCACTGCAATAAAATTGTTGCAGCAGCACTTTGTGTAGTTTATGACAACCCTATAGCGCAAGCTGGAGCTGCCTTTAAAGCCCAGTTGAACTTTTGCTGTGATGTGCCTGGAATGTAATTAGCTGTTTTTAGGCCTTGTTCACACCATACATGCAGAAAAACGAATGGAAACTGATATTCAGATTTCACTTGCAGAGACATCAGTTTTCATGTACGCTTCAATGAATATTATACACGTTGCACAAAAAATCTGCATGATACTAATGTTGTGCTGTGAATAGGGCACATAGAGAACAATTTATTTTGTGCCCTTGCAGAAAGCATACAAAAAATGGCATCTCTGCACCATGCTGTGAACAAGCCTTAAAAGAGAAAATGAAAATACTTTTTTTTTGTAGTTCCATTTTCAAAAAGTTGCAGCTTACAGATATACATGAAAGCAACATAAATGAGGTAATAGAGTCTTACAGTCGAATCAGAACCATATGATTATGATGAAACAAAATGTGAGGATGATCACATAGAGCACTGCAGACCTGTGTGATACCATACAGCATAATATAAAAGGTACATAGAACAGCATTAGGAGAAACCTCCAACATCCTTCTATGGGTTTACCAGATATAGTAAAAGTACTGAGGTGCACATGACACCCTTGTGGCCAATGTGACCCAGGAAAGGAACACACAGAAAAAAAAAAAATGGAGGTCAGTATGACTGTATGGTAAAATGTCCCAGTACTGGGCCAAATTTATGGGATAAGGTATAAAGAGGGGGGGGGGGGGGAGTATAGGAAGGGAAAGGAAAGCACCCAGAAAGAGGGAATATGGGAGACCCATGTGTATCAGACACATAAGGTACACACATGGGAGAGTGAGAACACAGAAAAAAAGGCAGTAATGCAAAGGGGTGAAACCACTATAAGTATCTAGAAGAGCAGAGTCTCGCACCTAGAGTCCACAGGCCAGAGACCCAGATAGTCAACTAGAAGGTAGGCATCAGTTTATATGAAGTATTGCCAGGGCCTCCAGGTGTCACAAAAGGTCTCCTCCCGGTCGTAGTTGCTGTAAAGTCTTCCATGTCTCTAAGTTCATTCACTTTAGATAGCCAAAGGGACTTCAAAGGCAGGTTCAGAACTAAAAATACCTTAGTCTCAATGATCCAGTCCCCATGAGGTCCCTCCCAAGTATTGGCGTCTTCTCCTTGGCTTCTTGTGGGTGTCAGTATTCTGCTGCCTTGATGGCTGGCGTGGGAAGACGTCACTCCTGCACATGCCCACAAGTGCAGTAATTCCAGCACCCAGGTAGTGTAACGGAATGTAAACTGAGCAGTGCATGTGCAGCTCAGTGTACATTTTACAGGGGATTGCAAACAGGCAGGTACATTTATTTTATTGTATTGCCTGTTCGTGTTTTTTTGTTATTTTTCAACTTAATTCCACTTTAAGCAGAAAGTTCAATTGGACTTTTCTTATCTTTGGTCCAGCTTCAGCTTTTTCCACTAAATGTTTACTGATGACCACCAGGTTTGTCTTAGAAGGTAAACTGCTCCACCCAGGGGGGTACGTAACACTCGTTTTGAGACTGGCAACTGATCAAAGATTTGTACATTTTGATAACTTGTGACAGTCTGTACTCCGCATGCTTTGCTGTATGGGTCTTTTCCTTGTCTATGCAGAGCTCTTTACAGCAGAAGGGTGAGGTGTGCCTAGTTCAGCCAGGGTTTGATCCTGACACCTTTTTAGTGGCGATGAGCGAGGATTTACGTGCAGCAGTGCTCCGAAGCGTTGATGAGAGTTCCAGAACCACCATTGTCCAGAAATTCCTGGACTCCAGCCTGTTTTCCTCTTCTAAGATCAGCTACAACAGAGAGGAAATGATGCAAAAACACCGCTTCAGTGACCGAGAGATCACGTAAGAGAAACAACATTGGTTTAAATATGGAGAGTGACATAAGAATTAACATTTTTTTTTATATTAAAAAGAGTTTTAAAAATCTGAAGAAATTACAGTCATTATAATTCCTCCCTCATATGGGTATCCCCTGTCCACTATTACAAACAAATGGCAACCACCCCAACCAATAACTGGTCTCTGCAGCAAGGAGCACATGAAAAGGGCAATGCATGTCAAAAATTAACAAAGAAAAATTCCCAGCTCACTTACCAGCTAGCCTGCAAAAAATCCAATTGCCCTGTCTAACAGTTCACATTAAAACCAGAAGTTTAGTTTGCACACATTTGCAAGTACACTATATTGCCAAAAGTATTGGGCCCGCCCTCCAGATCATTGAATTCAGGTGTTGCAATCACCTCCATGGACACAGATGTATAAAATCATCACCTAGGCATGCAGACTGCTTCTACAAACATTGGTGAAAGAATGGGTCGCTCTCAGGAGCTCAGTGACTCCAAGCGTGGTACCGTGATAGATTGTCACCTGTGCAATAAGTCCATCTGTGACATTCCTGGCTACTAAATATTCCACGGCCAACTGTTAGTGGTATTATAACAAAGTGGAAGCAACTGGGAACAACAGCAACTCAGCCACCAAGTGGTAGGCCACGTAAAATGATAGAGAGGGTCAGTGCACACTTAAGCGCACAGTGAGCAGAAGTCGCCAACTGTCTGCGGAGTCAATAGCTATAGACCTCCAAACTTAGTGTGGCCTTCAGATTAGCACAACATCAGTGCATAGAGAGCTTAATGGAATGGGTTTTCATGGCCGAACAGCTGCATCCAAGCCTTAGACCACCAAGAGCAATGCAAAGCGTCAGATGCAGTGGTGTAAAGCACGCCGCCACTGGACTCTAGAGCAGTGGAGACGTGTTCTATGGAGAGACAAATCACACTTCTCTCTCTGGCAATCCGATGGACGTGTCTGGGTTTGGTCATGGCCAGAACGGTATTTGCTTAACTGCATTGTGCCAAGTGTAAATTTTGGTGGAGGGGGATTTAGGTGTGGGGTTGTTTTTCAGGGGTTGGGCTCGGCCCTTTAGTTCCAGTGAAGGGAACTCTTAAGGCGTCAGCATACCAAGAGATTTTGGACAATTTCATGGTCCCAACTTTGTGGGAACAGTCTGGGGATGGCCCCTTCCTGTTCCAACATGACTGCGCACCAGTGCACAAAGCAAGGTCCATAAAGACATGGAGCAGCGAGTTTGGGGTGGAGGAACTTGACTGGCCAATCTGACAGAACGCCTTTGGGATAAATTAGAACAGAGACTGTGAGCCAGGCCTTCTCGTCCGACATCAGTGCCTGACCTCACAAATGTACTTCTGGAAGAATGGTCAAACCTTCCCATAGACACCCTCCTAAACCTTGAGAACAGCCTTCCCAGAGGAGTTGAAGTTGTTATATCTGCAAAGGACGGGGCCAACTCAATATTAAACCCTACGGACTAAGACTGGGATGCCTTGTGCATGTTCATGTGCGTGCAAATACTTTTGGCAATATAGTGTATATGTGTAAGCTGCAGAGCCACTTCACGGCACCCTAGTGTACTGCAGTCCTAACTCTATAAATTTTGAGAGTCTCCAAAGTTGGAGCACATATATGATAATGGATAGACTAAAGGCAGGTATGCCTGGAGCGTGCCCGCCCCTCCTAAAGGTATAGGGATGCACTGAACACCTAGCAATAGCATAGTGGCAGCAAAGGTATCTAGTGCATCCCCATAACAATTAAACCCTCACAATACAAACAGATGGCAACCACCCTAACCTATAACTGTCCTCTGCAGCAGGGAGCACATGGAAGGGCAACGCATGTCCTAAAACTACAAACAAAAATTCCCAGCTCACTTACTTAACATTGGTTTAATAGAGAGAGTGACATAAGAATGCAAAGATTTTTTTCTTGTTGATATTAAAAAGAGTTAAAAATCCCAGAAGAAATTACAGTTATCAAAATTCCTCCCTCATATGGGTATCCCTGTCCAGTATGCCGTAGCATTAGGTACATCAATCTCATAAAATCAGTCCAAACTGAGTTTACATATATACGCTTTTGGACTGAAGATGCAGTGCATAATGGGATCATTATTCCTCTACAAGTTTCTTGGGTATGCTCCGCTTTCTTAGGGCTCATGTACACTGAAGCTCCTAAACTGATTTTCAGGAGCTGTTCAGCATTTTTTTCAGCAGCCCCTGAACTCTCCTTAATGTTTTCCTATGTGTCCATGTACACATCGTCGTTTACAGGCAGTTGAGTTTACAGTCGTTTTTTTTTTGAACGCACCAAACTTGCGTTCAGGAAAAGATTTTACTGGCGTTTCAAACGCTTGTAAACGCGGTTAACGGCATTTATAAACGTTTACATTTGGAAGCGTTTTTTAACTGTTCTATGTCCAGATGCTGTCCAACATCATCATCAGAAATGCATGCAAAGCGTTTTCCATGTATTCAAATGGACCTAGTACACCAGTGCAGTCAGTTCCAGGTTTCTCGTGAAGGAAAAATTGGTAGAACGTGCTGCATTATGCTCATGATGGGATCCATAGTGAATACAACCAGAAAATACAGGTCATCTCAACACATACTGCTCTCTCTGCTTCTGCTCTCTCTATTCCTCTCAAAATGTCTGAAATAGTTAATTTTTTACTATTTTTCAATGCATTCTGGGCATTTGGGAAGGTCTCCTGAGGATATATTTTAAAAACGCTTCTGTGCATAAATGCGGCATGCAAACATGGCTAAACTGATGTTTTTTACCTACGTTTTCCAGCAGTCAGTTTCCATCGTTCAGACATTTTCCAAACGCCCCGTGTACATGAGCCCTTAGGCAGATGAGAAAGGTTAAAACTGTATAAAGTGTAGAAACATTTAAACAAATAGTTCATATAACAATATGTCTATATACACTCACAATTTCACTCCCATGTTTCATGCACTAGTTTATAGTAAGACAACAATTCAATATTAGATTCGAGTTAACATTAGAGCAGGGATCCAAAAGTACAAACGAAACCAGCGCTCAAATCTTCATGCAGACTAGAAGGAACTTTGAATGCCAAACGTTGAGGTGCAGCCCTTCAAAGATCGGGAAATCTTGGTACTGGTAAACGAAAGCAAAGAAGGGCGTACTCTCATCGTGCATTAATGTGGTAAACCACAAATTTATTTAAAAAACATATAGATGTATACTCACAAACCAAAGAGAGCTCTGAAGAAGGGAGACCGTCTCCCGAAATGCGTTAGCCTATCCCTACAAGGGTCTATTATTCCATTGGACTTACATTACAGATTTATCTGCTCTGTTTTTATTCTCTTTGGTTTGTGAGTATACATCTATATGTTTTTTAAATACATTCGTGGTTTAGCACTTTAATGCATGAAGAGAGTGCGCCCTTTTTTTGCTTTTGTTTATTAGAATAGGGATGGCCAACCAACTTCCCATTTTGGCTACTTTTGTCTTAGTGCTGTGAACAGTTTCTTCATAGGCTGTCTATCTGTCTTTTACAGTCCAGTGTATGGGTATGTAGTAAACAAAGATCACAGGGGAGCCGATTCTGTGCTTGGATTTGATGGTATTAAGATTGATTGTGATTTATGACTACAGTCTTGCTTTTCTTACAGGCAGCTGGTCAATGCCGGACTGCTGACAGTGAGGGATGCTGGGAGTTGGTGGTTGTCAGTTCCTGGCGCAGGGAAGTTTATCTCACATTTTATAAAAGGTCAGAATCCTGGTCTGTGTAGTTTTGCATCTGTACTCTTTCTGTCACCTCTCTTCATCAGCAAGATTACGCAGTCAGGCAACACGATGGGTAGTGATGAGAACAAAGACCTTTTAAATGATAACTTATTTTATATTAAAAAAATGGCACAGTAGAAAGTATTTACATTCAATGCAAAGTGCCCATTGTGCTCTTAGCTGATCTCAAATGTCCTTCGCCCCCAACCACCCCATAATCTTTGTGCTGCAGGGGATAATATGAGTGCTGGGACTTATCAGGAGTGTTGCCTAGGTCCTCCGATCTTTCATTCATAGAAGCTGTACTATAGCTTTCAGCATAGAAAGGCATTCTATGAATGAAGGATGGCTGGATGAATGAAAGGTCCTCAACCTTCTGTGAATGGAGGAGGGGGGCAAGAAGGGCAAATATAGGCCATACTCATGAGGAGTTGCTGTGAAAGGTCCAGCAATTGTATTAATCTCTGCAGCACTGGAAGATTACGGCTGCAAGGTATGGCGGTGGGGCAGAGGACTTTGGATTTTTTTTTATTTTTTTTATTTTTTTTAACACGCTGCACCAAAATGCATAGTACTGTTACAATGCTTTTTGGCAGGCTACAACACACACTGCTTACCAAGGTGCATTGGGATACCATGAATTATGAATGGCAGTACAGCTGCAAGAAAGACACACAATTTTGTGTACCGCCAGAATGTGCTCAATTTCTCGTACTTTCCCCCGGTGTACAGATATGAACGGATGATATGCCTATGCCTGTAACCAGCATTCCATGTATTTATTTTGAAGATGAGGGGGAGGAGGAAGGTGCAAATAAGAGAGAGGTTCATGGAATTAAAGTTATCCATGAACAACCAGTCCAAAATTATTTCTAAGGTGGTCTGACTCAAATGGTATCCTATAGGATATTGCACATGACACATTGCCATTGTTCTTTGTACTCTTTTAATGTGTATATAGACCCGGTAACAAAAAATGCAATATATTGCAGCTCAGCAGTGCAGAGATGAAGTGTGTTGTTTTTTTTTTTTTGTTTGTTTTTTTTTAGCCTGGTGATCCTGCCACAAATATGAAGTGACCGTGCTCTGTATATATTGGAGGAACAGCATTGTCATCCTAGGTTGCTCTCTTGAGTTTGAATACAAACCCCTCCATCTCCTCATCTCTCTTACATAGAGGGATGTGTTCTGTGGTCCACAGAGAGAACCGGGAACAATGTAACCGATAAGTATGCAGAACAAGCAGAAAGCACTGGATATGATCAGCTCACTCAATTAAGGGATCAACAGTTATTTCTTTTTGCTCCAATCAAATTAATATAAAAACTTGTTAACTTGTATATAATAGGACCAAAAGGAAGCAAAAAGAAAAGTTGGGTTTACACACACTTTAAAGGATAAGTTCACCTTTTCATAACATGTTACACCCATATTCAGGGTGTAACATGTTATGAATACACCGTGGTAGTTACATATAGTTACATGGTTAGTCTGGCTGAAAAAAGACAAGTCCATCCAGTTCAACCATAGAAAACAAAAAAAAGTTATAGTCCTATACCCACAGTTGATCCAGAGGAAGGCAAAAAAACCCAGCAAAGCATGATCCAATTTGCTCCTGCTGGGAAAAATATTCCTTCCTGATCCCCGGAGAGGAAATCTGATATTCCCTGGATCAACTTTACCTATAAAAGTTAGTATCCAGTTAGTTCATTGAGTCTTCCTGTCAGTATATCTGCTTGCCTGTACATCCTTTACGAGCAAGCAGGTATACTGACAGATCTGCAGGAGACTTGCACGGCACCAGTGATCTGCTGATTACTGGTGCAATGCTTTTAGAAGCTTCTGCAACAAGAAATAATAAATGCACATTTTTTTTTACCTGAAAAAAAATGTGCATTTTTTATTTTCTCTATAAAGATAAACTTATCCGTTAAATAAAGCATAACCAAGTCTGTATCACCCCCCCCCCCCCCACTGCTCAGCATACTTGCACATTATGGCAAAATCTGGGGGGCCAACAAATGCATTTCTTCCTTCTGTATACTTCGAGTCATGTGCATATTTTTTAAATGTATAATTTCCTTACTATTTCATTTACCAAAAGCTCAGAAATGTCTTTTCTTGTGTCTCTCAGGACGGAAGGCCCTTGTGTCTCAGATCAGCAAATCTCGGTATAAAGAAGTCCTCCTTGTGGACCTCTCCACGCGGAAGCCTCCCTCTTCCCTACGCTTAGGGATGGAATACCACATTCATGACATCATAGGCGCGGGTCTTGTGGACTGGTGGGTGTGACAAGAATACACACAGTACTGATGATGAAGACCGTTAATTGAAGCTAATCTGTCCATTTGATTTATTTGGAGGACAAGAATGGAGAAAACATACTTTTTTTTCTTTACGCTATAGATTTGGTAGCTCGGCTACTCTCTACTGAGAATAAATCTGAGCGTAAATAACATTCAACATTTGTGAGCCCCAAGGTAGACAGTCTCAATTAGAAAATCAAAGCACCAAAAACCAACACATTTTGGCACTTGGGCACTTCTTCCTTTGGGGTTGATCTCTGTTCTAAAACAAACCTTAAAGCCTAAGCCCTAATTTAATATCCTCTAACCCTTTTGCTGCCAGGTCCAGTGGTGTATTTAGGTTTTGTGCTGCCCTAGGCAACACAAAAATTGGCGCCCCCCCCACAGAAAGAGCCTGACATTGACCAAGAGCACCCCTGCCCTCCACTACCACTGCCCCCCCATACACCAGCCACCATCCCCCATGGTGAGAGAGAGAAAGACACTCACCTTCACAGCTACGGACATCCCCAGGAATGAGAATCGGGCTGTGTGTACACCGTCATGAAACCCACAGCATACCCACCAGGCCCCCATGCCGCGTGTGTCCCTTCTTCCAAGGGGAAGTGCGGCCCCCCCCTGAAAAATGCCACCCTAGGCAATTGCCTTGTGGTAAATACACCCCTGGCCAGGTCCATATATCATACAGACCTGACAACGGAGGGATTTTAAATACAATCTATTGTGTATGCATCTGCCAAGCAGAATCCTGCCTGTCAGATGGTAGCATTATGGCAGCTGCACTGCCACCTGATTACTTCCACACACCCCTGGTAACGTGTGTGCCACCACCTGGTATCCTGGGCTCTGCATGCCCATCTGCGAGCCCAGGACCAGAATAGCAGGTGCTGCTGGGTAGAGGGGAGAGAGCAGAATGGACAGACATCCACTCTCCTCCCCTTCTTGTGCTGACCTGGTAAAACGCCACTTCCGAGTCCCCATGTCGGTGTACCTGGCCAGTATGGCCCGGAAAGAATCTAAGGCAGTATAATCTGCACTGCATTAGATTCAGTGTAGCATAAAGGAGACATCCAGGGTCTTTTAGATCCCGGATGTCTCAATAAAGAGAACATGTTTCCCTATGTGATGAAAAAAGAATTAAATAAAAAAATATTTTTAGATTGTAAAAAAAATTTAAGTTAAACTCAAGCACATAAAATCCCCCCAAAAAATGTTTTTGAGCCCCCCACCCCCACATATACACACATAGAAATGTAAGCGCATTCATCAGGGACACCTATACATGAATATGTCAATTGCGATATACAAGTTTACACGTGAACGATACATGCTGGAGTGAGAGCAATGTTTCTAGCACCAGACCTCCTCCATAATCCTCACTGCATTAAATTCAGTGGAGCATAAACTGATGACCTATAAGGGGCTTTTAAAGCGCCACCTATGTAAAATATAGGGTACAGAACTTTGTTGCCATTTCACAGGAACATGCAAATTTTAAAGTTTGACATGTTGGGTATCGATTTACTCAGTACAAAATGTTATTGTGTTTATGTGCCCTAACATTAACTTTAGTGTATTTTTTTACAGAAATTTTGTGTTTCCTAGACTTTTGTGGTAATATTGTGTGACATAAAAAAAATTGCAACTACCGCTTTTTTAATCTCTAGGGTGTCTACTTTCAGAAAATATATAATGTTTTGGGGGTTTACGCAATCTTTAGGCCTAAAGTGATTTGCTAAATGTATGCAAAAGTGGCTCTGGCAAAGAAAGGGTTAAATAGTTTGTTTGGGCCAAACTGGCCCCAACAAATTATTTACTGCACTAACCAGTATGCTTGATGGGGGCGCTTTATAAACCCTATGTAGCATTAGCTACATTCAGTATACAGCTCTGTGTTGCGGAAGTGGGGCAAGCTGCTCAGCCAGAATGCAAGTGTACAATCCAAATGCACACATTCCTGCGTTACAAATGGCTGTGTGTATATAAGTGGGTGCTACAGCGATCGTCGGCTGGAACTGAACAGAATCAGCAAGGGGGAGAAAGTCACCAGAACACTGAGGATCACCAATATGGGTCCCAAATTTTTAATGAACGATCACATAGTTACAGCAAGGCAACGTTTCAGAGTCTCGTAGGACCCCTTCACATACCTGATGAAGGGGTCCTGCAAGACTCCGAAATGTTGCCTTGCTGTAACTATGTGATTGTTCATTAAAACTTTTGGACCCATATTGGTGATCCTCGGTGTGCTGGTGACATTCTTCCAAGCTGCTCAGCTATTCACGGGAAGCTTTGTATTCTATGAAATGAATACAAAGCTTTCTCTGATTGGCTGAAGTGGAGAAGTGGGTGGATGTCACAATCAGAGGAAGCTTTGTATTCATTCATAGAATACAAAGCTTCCCGTGAATGGCTGAACAGTGCTCAGCCTGACTCTTTTTTTTTTTTTTTTTGTGTTCCAGGAGAGAGATGAGAAGTGCCACTCCCAGAACACATGCAGTAAATAGTTTGTTTGGGCCAGCTTGGCCCAGACAAACTATTTTATGGGTCATTTAAATGTGAAGTTTGGCTTTAATCTGTGTGTTTAGAATTATTGGATAATCCATGGCAGCTTTATAGGAGAAGGAAGCTCCTTGTTGTAAGTTACACCTGTCTCAGAAAAGTGATACCTAGACCCGGCCACAAAAAGGTTGCTTCTCTCTGCAAGGTGCGGCAGAATATCCTGTTACTCTAAGACACTTGATTGGAGCAAGAACAGCAATCCACCCTGACGCATCTTCATATGCACTAGTCTGTCAGTCCCTCTGGTTGTACAAGCAGCTGGTGCTGTAGATTTGTTGACCTTGTCCCCTATATCTGTCACCTGGAATCGTGAGACCTGAGCCAGGGTTGCTTTAGCTTCAAGTATTTTATTTTACCTTTTAATGACATAGATACAAGAGACCTGTATGTGTACCAAGTTTGGTGAATCACTTGCATTTTTATGTATGGCCTTCCCTAGGACCTGGCTTGGTAGATATTTTTAAAATCCTTAATTCTTTTAATTAAAATACAAAAAAGGTTTAACCATTTCAGTACCGGGCACTTTTACCCCCTTCTTGCCCAGGCAAGCGCTGTCGAACTTTGAATGACAATTACATGGTCATGCAACACTGTACCCAGTGGTATTTAATCACCACTGAGTTTTTTTATTTTTTGCTAAATTAAAACAAACAAAACCTGAAACTTTTGAAAAAAAACACACTTTTCTTTATTTCGGTTCTAAAAGTTCGCAAATTTTTAACATTTCTTCATAACTTTAGGTCAAAATGTATTCTGCATTTCTTTGGTGAAAATAATAATAATTTTTTTTTTTTTCAAAATTTTCTATTTTTTTTATTTATCTTTTTTTTTTTTTTCAACACACTGGTACCAAAGCAATACAATGTTACCATAGTAACATTGAACTACTCTGGGCAAGTTATTAGGATTTTTTTTTTTCAACACACTTACCAAAGCAATACAATGTTACCATAGTAACAATGAACTACTCTGGGCAAGTTATCAGGATTTTTTTTTTCAACACATTCTGATTGCTAATACCAATGTATTTCATTGATATTTGCAATCATTATTACTGAATAAAACTGATTCAGTCAGTCTTTTGTATGGGCTGTGATTGGCCCTGTCTGTATCATGTGACTGCTTTGACCAGTCACAGGTAACAACATAATTGTATACAATGGATGGCATGACAGGAAGCCATCCATTGTATACAATTGACGTGATCTGCTGTGATTGGTCACAGCAGTCTCATGACATTGGCAATGGGGCAGTGTAGTGATATGTCATCGGCTGTGTCCCGTGGACACAGCAGGTGACAGATTGCGTAGCCGTGTGAGCGGCTCCTTTTGGCAGGACGTCATATGATGCCCAGTTACAACGGCGAGTGTCCCGTCTGGCCATCAATCTGCTATAGGCCAGGCGGGAAGGTGTTAAAATTCAGCACTTTGCAACGATCAGCATAAATGTTCCTTCAAAATGTTACAAAAATTTGACAGGTTACTTTGTTAAAAATGTTAAAGTAGAACTAAATGCAAAACTTTTTTTTTTTCATTTTGGATAGAGCAAGGGAGGGTTATAACTTCTGTCAGACTTTATTCACCATCTGTGTGGATTTCCCTTCACTTCTTGTCTCATAGCCAAACAGGAAGTGAGAGTAAATCTCTGCAAATTAAGGGAATTCCTCGGGGACCCCCAAGTCACTAGAACTAGTGTCCCCATTGGAAGATTTCACCTCTATTACTTTTCTGGGGGACAACCCAAAATGGGATTTTCTTTTATTTTCACTTGCAATAATAATGGTAAACAGGACAAATAGAGAGGGGGAATCTCCCTAATGGGGGCACAGACAGTAATAAAAACTGAAAGGTGATCTAATCCATCTCCCCTCTGTCCAAAACCAAAAAAATTTTATCTTTTGTTATACTTTAAAGATGTCCATAGCATGGATAACTTAGTTCACAAAAGGTCCAGGTAGACTCACCATTTCAACACTGAAGTGGGGCTATAATTTGGCAATGAGCTCTTTTGCTGGGGGTGGGAATGGATGGTGGCAAAGAAGATGTGCATACATGGACAATCCCTGTGTACAGGGTCGGTGTTAGACTATTTTGTACCCTAGGCAAGACCAGCTAATTGCACCCCCCCCCCAAAAAAAAATTAAAAACAGTAGAAAATATTAAATCAACAAAACATGCTAAATTTATTTTAATTTGCAAAAATAAGTGCCATAAGATAGCTCTGACAGATCCCAAGCTGGAATTCCCCAGTGCTGTGATAACAGGCAGCTCAGCCCACACACACACAGAGAACACCTGAACTGAGTGATCCGACACAGTGGCAGATCCAACACAACACACCACCATCAACACTTACAGATCAGCAGGCACTAGAAGAGCAGGCTGTGGGATCGTGATGATGTCATCACTCATGGACACATGGCACATATGATAGCCGGCTGGCCGGGTCACATTCACACAAACACGAGACATCAGAGTCAGACATTACCTTCCTCGGCAGGCGCAGCTCCGCCTCTGCTGATGAATGGGAAGAGAAGGGCTGGGACTGGCTTGCAGTAAGGGACTGAGTCTGAGAGGAACACTGGAAGGGGTGGCAGCTCAGCTGCCACACTGGCCCCAGACACCCGGCATCTTCCTCTGTCCTTTCTTCCTCCCTCTCTGCTGCCCCTCCTCTCAGCTGGAGGATCATTCATGACAAGGCGGCGTCCCACACAGAGTGATTGCCTGTGCTGTGCCCAGACGCCCCTAGCTGGCAGTGCGCCCTAGGCGGCTGCCTATTGCAGGGGTAGGCAACCTGCGGCTCTCCAGCTGTTGCAGGACTACAAGTTCCATCATGCCTCTGTAAGTCATAGCTGTAACTGTCAGTTTGTAATGTTGCAATGCCTCATGGGAAATGTAGTTCCACAACAGCTAGAGAGCAGCAGGTTGTCTACCCCTGGTCTAGTGGAAGCACCGGCCCTGCCTGTGTATCCAACCCACCCAGATCTTATTACATTTTTTCAGACAACTCTGACATGAATAGGTAAGTTTTTTTTTTTTTTTTTTTGTTTATTTTTTTCTAGAGGTCTTACTTAGTTGCCTTGTTTTTGCTAGATGATTAAAAAAGTGATTTGATTGCCATGTGCTGCAGGCTGCCCCTCACAGTGTTATCTGTGTAAAGCTACAAGTGTTCTCCTAAAACGTAAGATTGGTGTCTCAGTTACTGGTCTTTGCGGAAGTAGCCAATCACAAACCAGTGAAAAGAAAAAGCGTTCAAACAACCGTGCCAAGAAAGGAGTCATTGAGGGATAACTTGCATCTGTTGTCAGAGGGAAATCTTGCCTTCTGGGCTGTTAGGCTACGTTCACACTGGACTTTTTTTCTAACTCCTGCCAAATGCCCGTATAGCTGCCAAAATTTGAAGACAGGCTCTAATCGCCAGCATGAATAAGGCCTAAGGCTACGTTCACACTAGGTTTGTCAGCAGGCTTTTCACAGGCATTTGGGAAGCTTTTGTAATGCTCCCCAAACGCCCTATGCACATTTTTGAGGCATCTCCTAGATTGTAAGCTCCAAGGAGCAGGGCCCTCCTATCCCTCTTGTATTGAACTGTATTGTTGCTGTATTGCCTCCCATTATATTAAAGCGCTGAGCAAACTGTTGGCGCTATATAAATCCTGTATAATAATAACAATAATTTGATAGGCGTTTTCAAAGCGTTAAAACCGCACCACAAACACCTATCATGAAGTTTAATGGTATTAAAGCTCCTCAAACGCCTCGCAAACACTCCGCAAATGCCTGCCAGGCGTTTGAGAAGCGTCACCATAGACTTGAATGGGAGGCTTCAACTCCTCCTGACTCGACATTCAGTGTGAACAGCACTGTGTGCTGCCATGTGCAGAATTTTCATAGGCGTTTGAGAAGTGTTAAAAACGCTTCCCAAACGCCTGTCTGACACCTGCTGACAAACCTAGTGTGAACGTAGCCTTAGGCCTTATTCATGCTGGCGATTAGAGCCTGTCTTCAAATTTCTGCAGCGGATTCTTGTAGACAGAATCACCCGTGATGATGTTTAGCTGCGTCTGCTCTTCAGATGTGAATGAATGGCATGCTGTGGCTGCCTGTGGATAAAAGTACATGCAGCTGTTACCTGCGGTTAGGGACAGATCAACGCTGGGCGCAAACAGATGCATGTAGGCTTGGACATCCCTCCCTAATCGCAGGTAACCCCCGCATCTGTGGATACGTGCGAACAACAACAGCTCCTCTTCTTTTCAGTAAATATTGCTAGTAACCAGGGGCGGACTGACCATTTGGGAACTCGGGCACTGCCCGAGGGCCCGGGGTCAGTAGGGGGCCCCATGAGATGCCCCTGGTAGCTTTCGTAGGCTTTTTTGGGTGTGGTTTGAGTTTGGGCAAGGACACAGGGGCCCCATGATCCCTTACTACCTGAGGGGCCCCATGAGTTGTCAGTCCGCCCCTGCTAGGAACAAAGCAAAAGTACAAAGCAACCCACAGCAACCAATCATAATTAATTTTAGCAAACCCAAACTAATTCAAGATGAAATCTGCCTGTTATGAGTTGCTGTGTTTTTATTGAATAAGCCTCTAGATTTCTGTCCTGCCAATGGTTAATGGTTACTTCTATCTTAACGTGTTACTAAACCCACAACAGTAAAATCAGTCTGTGTATGCAGTAAAGCATGCTTGTTATACTCACTGTGGAACTTAAGAGGTTAGTCATCTACATTGTGTAAAAATGCTGTTTGTTCCTGTCTTCTCTGATCCTCCCCTTCTACTGTCCCCAATCCGTCTGCTGATAGTACAGAGCTCTAAGAGTCACTCTGCACATGCTCAGTTTAGTGTTTGACTAGAGTGGGTTTTTTTCTTTTCTTTGGGAGGGTGCATCTGATCATCACAGAGCCAATCAGCACTGTCCAGACGGAGGGTCAGGGGTCATGCAGCCTCATAGGACAGTGAGAGCAGAATGAAAGCTCTTCCTACAAGATTAACCAGTGCTCAGCTGGACACTGATAGACGTCAAAAGACTGCTATTTACTGCTGATGAGAAACGGTATTTAGCAGTTTATATATACTAAACTATTTGCATTTCCATGTAGTGTGCACTGTGTGGGACCAGATATAGTGAATTCAGGGTCCTGGGTTTAGTAACACTTTAAGTATATTATGTAGGTGTTGCTTTGATACAACTTAGCTGCAAAACATGTAAGATTTCAATTATGGGTGAATAAGGAACAATCCGTTTTTTTTCTCATATCTTATTGTTCTCTTTCAGCATTCCTACAGCGTCTGGGATACTTCTTCGCCTATCAGACAATTAGCACCTCCACCCCCACGTGCCTTCAGAATCATATCCATAGTTCTGTTGTGTTCATTCCTGAGCCAAAACCTTGGACCCGTGTACAAGCACTGTAATTCCCGTGCCGCAGATCTCCAAATGAACATGCGCCATTTTTATCTCTATGTCACTTTAATAAATAATTATTTATTTAAGTTATTCAATGTCACTTGTGCAGACTTCTTCTCACATACTGTACATGAAGTTTTGTGGTTGGTGGCTCTTTGGACCCTTCACCATTTTGTGTTTCTCCATGTAGTAGTATATTAAATTGTCCAAATAGAAACCTGTATGTTAGGCTACGTTTACACAATGGCGGCCGAAGCGCAATGAAAACTGGCAGATCTGTGTCTTTACCACTCCCCAGATGTCTGCTTAAAAGTCAGCGTAGCAGCAGGACTATGCTATACACATTTCTACAGCCGTGATGCTTGGCAGCAAAATTGCATTACAGTATGTCACATTTGGCAGGCCGTGCTGTCTGCCACCATTGAGGTGAACAGGGCCGCACTGCAACTACATGCCAAAAACTTGGCACACAGTTGGGGCATGGTAGTTCCATGTAAAATCTCCCTAGGGTAATAAAAAACAGGTCTACAGGAGGTGACAGTATCACGTCCTGAACACCTGGAAATTGCTTCTTTACTGCCCTCTGAAAAATGATCCAACGCAGATTGCTTTTCAGAGGGAAGTCTGCTGCTTTTATGATTGAGTCCTTATGGTGTGCTGCACTTTAGATTTGTTGCCCCCTATGGTAATAGTGCAATGCAGTGCATATGTTACTGTGCATACTGGCAAAGTGCGGCCAAAAGCAGGTTTTACCATGTGATACGGCAATGCCTAAATGTAAATGGACTCTGAAGTATGGAATTTGGAGTGTGCTATGTTGTCCTCTCCTTCTTAAACTGCTAGTTGCCTGGTGTCACACTGTAAGGCAGCCCATAGATGATTCGATTTTCTTTCTTTCCACCACAAGTGGAAGGAAAGAAAATCGTTCGGTTGTCCCATCAACACAGTCAGTGTTGATGGGGGTATGCCTCCCACAATGCTATTGTATTCTGGGGGGAGGACGTGCGGGGAGCCTTCCCGGCTAGCAGAACACAATGATTACCGCTAGCGCCTATAGCCTCCGACAGTAATCGCATGCCAAAAATTCAACAGGCTGGTTGTACTCAAGTCAAATGATGGATCAACTTGGGAACAATTAGCCTGCCCATACATGGATCAACATTCGTCCAGTCCCTGCTGATTTTCGATCCATGTATGGCCGGCCTAATTCTGGTTTCAATACTTTGATTCACTGATCTGGAACAAGTATGCAGACAAATAATAATCTTATTAGATCATAATTAAAGGTTCAGTTTATTGTCCCAAAACCACACAAGAAGTGTGATATACAAATTCTGTCGTATCTCCTTTTCAAACCACGATAAATAATCCACAGGTGAACAGGAAATAAGTGAAATACGCACTCACAAGAAGTGCATTTAAGATATGCATGAAAGCAAATTCCTCTCTCATCAGGTACATCTGGGTCCTTGGATCTCAGGTCAGGCTGCGCTCTCGCTAGACATCCATCATGGCCAAGTTCCCTGGTTCCTCAGACACTTATGCACCTTAGGGGTCCCTCCTTAAGTTTGGTACTCCTCTGCTGCCACTTCCAGCAACGTCTCCTCTATACTTCCTGTCTGTACCTGAACCTGTACGAGCGACAACAGAAAAGACCCAAGACTACATCAAATCTGCCCCCTTTTTTTTTGTTCCTTTTTCGATTTTTTTTTCTTTAAAAAAACTATCACAGATCCACGGCCACCCCAAGCATGCCTGAATCAACCCACTGTTGGGCCAACTTTATTCCCCCCCTTCCCAAGCATCAGACTTCAAGCAGAGGCAGTGAGTCCGCAAACAGCCAGCAGATCCAAACATGCCTGGAATAAACACAGAACCACACTGAGACAAAAAGTCCAAAAAACCTGCACACTAGTGATTACATGCATATCAGTCTTTATCTGCAGACAAGAAGATTTCCCTAGTGTAAAACCTACAGTGGCTGTCACTATTCCATGGTTTCGATATTTTTGAAAGTTCACCATCCAACCTACAAACATTTTTTGCTATCTTTAAATGCTAACACAAACTAACCAAGCAGCCTCTGTATGTCTACAGAACCATCCCGCCCAACATTCCAGCCATACATGATGCAACAGTCAGATGTAAACGTTCACTTTGCCTTTTTTCCTCCAATAAATTTCTGGTTCTCCTAGTTCTATAATCACCAGCAGATCCTCCAGATCTTCTCCTTCTTAGCTTGGGCCAGGAACTGTCTGGTCTCATCAGGAGTTGCAGGATAATGACTAAACCTGGGCATACACTAATAGATTTTTTTTTTAGCCTATGGATTGAATGAAGAAACTGAACAGATTCTTCCATTTATACTAAACAGTGCAGATAGACAATTGTTCTGCTGCAGCTGGTATTGCGCCCACTGTCAGAATTTGTATTCTTTATTTTATTTATTACAGGTACTTATAAAGCCGACAATTTACGCAGCGATTTACATACAGTATGTATTGTACGTTCACATCAGCCCCTGCCCTCAAGGAGGTTACAATCTAAAGCAGCCTATGGAATATGCACTTTGCTTTCCTTCCACCTTTGGTGTTCCAACATGACTGCGCACCAGTGCACAAAGCAAGGTCCATAAAGACATGGATGAGGGAGTTTGGGGTGGAGGAACTTGACTGGCCTGCACAGAGTCCTGACCTCAACCCCATAGAACACCTTTGGGATGAATTAGAGCGGAGACTGCGAGCCCGGCCTCCTCCCCCGACATCAGTGCCTGACCTCACAAATGTACTTCTGGAAGAATGGTCAAACCTTCCCATAGACACACTCCTAAACCTTGTGGACGGCCTTCCCAGAAGAGTTGAAGCTGTTATAGCTGCAAAGGGCGGGGCCAACTCAATATTGAACCCTACGGACTAAGACTGGGATGCCATTAAATTTCATGTGCGTGTAAAGGCCGGCCGATCAATACTTTTGGCAATATAGTGTATGTGGTATCTCTACAATTGTCAGGAGCAGGATAATTTGTTTTGGATTGTTCTATGGTGGTACACTACGGTATTAGCAAGCAATTAAAAATTATTATTTTTTTATTATTTTGGGCCAGTTTTTCTTTGATAAAAAAAAATCAGGAGATATCTCTTACCATTTATCACCAAAAGAATGCCCAATTTGTCCTCCAAAAAACAAGGTATAATCCACCTGGATCCACAAAGTAATTGCAATGATATCTACAGTTTTACTAACTCATGTCAAAGTTGCAAAATTGTAGTTAGGCATTAACATTTGTTTTACGCTCAGTCACATAGGGGTTAAGATTAACACCCCAGTCACACCGGGTGTGACTTACCATGCCATGCGACTTGCAAGTAGCACCCTATTGTCCGCACTTAAACCGGTCATATTGGTGTGATTCCGATTTTGTTGGAGCCACACTGATTTCTAAAGTAGTTCATGCACTACTTCAGGTGCGACTTGCATAGACATCTGTGTCTTGCAAGCCGCAGATGTCTTGCAAGTGGCACCTCAAGTCAGAATGACGTCCGACTTTGAAATTGTGAGACTTCACTGGAAGTCGCATGATTTCAAAGTCGGATCGGTGTGACCAGGCTGTTAACTGCGCTCACAAGACTTCATATCAGTAAATGACCTACTGTGAAATAATACTGTGAAATAAACTGGCGGCTTATTTGCCTTTATTTAGACCAACAATATTAGAATTGTGTTAGCAGCAAAACAGGTTCAACTTGATGGCCAACCAGATTCCTGTTCTGCTGGATGTCTTAGGCTCCTTTCACACCTATGCAGTTTGCTTTTTGTCCGTTTTGCAGTTCATTTTGCGTTTTTCTACACGTGTTTTTACCATGTTTTGCGTTTTGTTTAGCCTAAATGCTCATTGCCCAGTGCAGTCCCAACACTTAGACAATGCAGTTTGCCTTATGTTCTATCGCTTCAGTTCACACCAATGTGCTGCAGAAAATAAAAAAAAAAGGATGTTGCATTTTTTTGTGCAGCATGTTGGGACAGGCTGTGATGCCATGCAAATCTGCTGCACACAGAATTAGAGGTGA
This sequence comes from Staurois parvus, assembly GCF_062004578.1. NCBI lineage: Eukaryota > Metazoa > Chordata > Amphibia > Anura > Ranidae > Staurois > Staurois parvus. The sequence goes on from NW_028318929.1 coordinate 3,959,294, forward strand.
ACAAAAAGCAAGGTGACATGGTGTTAAATTGCGTGCACACCGCCCTAGGGATTGCGTGGACACCGGATCAGGGATTGGGTGGACACCGCCCTGGGGATTGCGTTCGCACCGGCTCGGGGATTGGGTGGACACCGGCCCAGGGATTGCCTGGACACCGGCCCGGGGATTGCGTGCGCACCGGGCTGGGGATTGCGTGGGCAGCGGCTCGGGGATTGGGTGGACACCGGCCCGGGGATTGTGTGGGCACCGGCTCAGGGATTGGGTGGACACCGACCCGGGGTTTGCGTGCGCACCGGGCTGGGGATTGCGTGGGCAGCGGCTCGGTGATTGGGTGGGCACTGGCTCGGGGATTGCGTGGACACCGGCTCAGGGACTGGGTGGACACCGGCCCGGGGATTGCGTGCGCACCGGCCCGGGGATTGCGTGCGCACCGGCCTGGGGATTGCGTGGGCACCGGCTCGGGGATTGGGTGGACACCGACCCGGGGATTGCGTGCGCACCGGCTCGGGGATTGGGTGGACACCGGCCCAGGGATTGCCTGGACACCGGCCCGGGGATTGCGTGCGCACCGGGCTGGGGATTGCGTGGGCAGCGGCTCGGGGATTGGGTGGACACCGGCCTGGGGATTGTGTGGGCACCGGCTCAGGGATTGGGTGGACACCGATCCGGGGTTTGCGTGCGCACCGGGCTGGGGATTGCGTGGGCAGCGGCTCGGTGATTGGGTGGGCACTGGCTCGGGGATTGCGTGGACACCGGCTCAGGGACTGGGTGGACACCGGCCCGGGGATTGCGTGCGCATCGGCCCGGGGATTGCGTGGGCACCGGCTCGGGGATTGGGTGGGCACCGGCCCGGGGATTGTGTGGGCACCGGCTCGGGGATTGTGTGGACACCGGCTCGGGGATTGTGTGGACACCGGCTTGGGGATTGCCTGGACACCGTCCCGGGTATTGCGTGCTCATCAGCCCGGGGACTGAGTGGACATCGGCCCGGGGATTGAGTGGACATCGGCCCGGGGATTGAGTCGACATCGGCCCAGGGATTGCGTGCACACCGGCCCGGAGATTGAGTGGACATCGGGCCAGGGATTGCATGCACACCGGGGCCGGAGATTGAATGGACATCGGCCCAGGGATTGCTTTGACACCGGCCTGGGAATGCGTGCACACCGCCCCGGGGATTGAGTGGACACCAATCTGATGTGAATGAGCCCTTCGCTGAAAGAAAGACAAAACTCTGGTGTAAGTGACATAGAAGGAACAATAGTATTTCTGTCCCCATCATATACAATGTCATCAATATATATATACACTTTCCGATATAACTCTTCATCAACATACTCCTTCCCAGGGCTTCTGTAGAAACCACGGGGCCCCATACAGCCAGCCTCATAAGACCCCCACTGAAACAAAAACACAGTTTACTATGCTTCAGTTATGAATGAACACAGTGAGTGATTCGTATCATTCAGGAAAGGAAGGGGCTGGTAAATGTGACATGTATACGAGACCCTTCCTCCACTCTCCATCCTGCAGGATCCTATTGAGTGCTTGCAGCTGCTGGTGGGTAAGCGGGGGTGGAGGCACACGGGGGGCCTGAGCTGCAGGGGGAAACGTATGGTGCACAGGGAGGGGGATCAGCGCAGCGGGGCAATTACTGGAATTGATCCCCTGTATGGCTCTCTCTCCAGCCAGTGGGAGGGAGAGGAGAAGAAACCATCTTTCAGCTACCGCAGAGGGATCCATACAGGGGATGTGTTCCTGTAATTGCCCCCTCCATCGTGCCCAATACCTCCCTGTCTATATCTGATTCACCCAGCTACCTGCACCCCCCCCCCTCATGCTTGCCTAGACCCAGTACAGAAGGACTGGTGGTGCCCCCTTATGCACGTCCCGGCTCATCCCAGTTCAGGGACTGGATGAATGGAGTGATGTTACAGCCAGGTCAGTGGTATTTCCTAGAGACTAGTATTGATCTCAGGAGAACTCCTTATATATCATCTTCAGTCATTTATTCTCACCCCCCCCTTTTCTTTTTTCTTTCTTTCCCTCTCCTCTCTCTCTCTCCTCTCTCTCTCTCCTCTCTCTCATCACATGATCACAACTTTTATGGATACAAATAACAAGTAGGCTTCCAGCGCCAGTCAGACAGGGGACACGTGACTCCCAGCGGTCAGCTGATCCGCACAGTCACGTGAGAGCAGGGAGTGAGGATCCCGGAAGAAGAGGCGACCGGGGATGTAGAGTCTTCCTGGTCCTGAGGAGAGGACAGCAATCATGGAGAGCGGGGAGAGGAGAGCCGGGTGCTGGGGGATCATCGTCCTGACACTGCTCGGATCTGTGGACTGTGCGAACTATAAAGAGGTGGGGGGTTGTATGTGTGGTGTTGTTGGGGGGTAGTGTGCGTGGTGTTGTTGGGGGGGTAGTGTGCGTGGTGTCGTTGGGGGGTAGTGTGCGTGGTGTCGTTGGGAGGGTTAGTGCGCGTGTGTCGTTGGGGGGGGTAGTGCGCGTGTGTCGTTGGGGGGGGTAGTGCGCGTGTGTCGTTGGGGTGAGGTAGTGCGCGTGTGTCGTTGGGGTGAGGTAGTGCGCCTGTCGTTGTAGGGGGGGGTAGTGCGCATGTGTCGTTGGGGGGGGGGGGTGGGGTAGTGCGCGTGTGTTGTTGGGGGGGGGTAGTGCGCGTGTGTCTTTGTGGGGGGGGGTAGTGCGCATGTGTCGTTGCGGGGGGGCAGTGCGCGTGTGTCGTGGGGGGGGGGCAGTGCGCGTGTGTCGTTGGGGGGGGCAGTGCGCGTGTGTCGTTGGGGGGGGCAGTGCGCGTGTGTCGTTGGGGGGGGGGGGGGTGGTAGTGCGCGTGTGTCGTTGGGGGGGGGGTGGTAGTGCGCGTGTGCCGTTGTTGGGGGGGTGGGGGGGTGGTAGTGCGCGTGTGTCGTTGTTGGGGGGGGGGGGGGGTGGTAGTGCGCGTGTGTCGTTGTTGGGGGGGGGGTAGTGCGCGTGTGTCGTTGTTGGGGGGGGGGGTAGTGCGCGTGTGTCGTTGGGGGGGGGGGGTGGTAGTGCGCGTGTGTCGTTGGGGGGGGGGGGGGTGGTAGTGCGCGTGTGTCGTTGGGGGGGGGGGGTAGTGCGCGTGTGTCGTTGGGGGGGGTGGTAGTGCGCGTGTGTCCTTGTTGGGGGGGGGGTAGTGCGCGTGTGTCGTTGTTGGGGGGGGTAGTGCGCGTGTGTCGTTGGGGGGGTAGTGCGCGTGTGTCGTTGTTGGGGGGGGGGGTGGTAGTGCGCGTGTGTCGTTGGGGTGAGGTAGTGCGCGTGTCGTTGTAGGGGGGGTAGTGCGCGTGTGTCGTTGGGGGGGGTGGGGTGGGGTAGTGCGCGTGTGTCGTTGGGGTGAGGTAGTGCGCGTGTCGTTGTAGGGGGGGTAGTGCGCATGTGTCGTTGGGGGGGGTGGGGTGGGGTAGTGCGCGTGTGTCGTTGGGGGGGTAGTGCGCGTGTGTCGTTGGGGGGGGGGGGGGGTAGTGCGCGTGTGTCTTTGCGGGGGGAGGGGGGTAGTGCGCGTGTGTCTTTGCGGGGGGGGGTAGTGCGCGTGTGTCGTAGGGGGGGGCAGTGCGCGTGTGTCGTTGGGGGGGGGGGTGGTAGTGCGCGTGTGTCGTTGTTGGGGGGGGGGGTGGTAGTGCGCGTGTGCCGTTGTTGGGGGGGGGGGGGGGGGGTAGTGCGCGTGTGTCGTTGGGGGGGGTGGTAGTGCGCGTGTGTCGTAGGGGGGGGCAGTGCGCGTGTGTCGTTGTTGGGGGGGGGGGGTGGGGGTGGTAGTGCGCGTGTGCCGTTGTTGGGGGGGGGGGGGTAGTGCGCGTGTGTCGTTGGGGGGGGGTGGTAGTGCGCGTGTGTCGTTGTTGGGGGGGGGGGTGGGGGTGGTAGTGCGCGTGTGCCGTTGTTGGGGGGGGGGGGTAGTGCGCGTGTGTCGTTGGGGGGGGGGGGGGGTAGTGCGCGTGTGTCGTTGGGGGGGGGGTGGTAGTGCGCGTGTGTCGTTGGGGGGGGGGGTGGGGTAGTGCGCGTGTGTTGTTGGGGGGGGGTAGTGCGCGTGTGTCGTTGGGGGGGTAGTGCGCGTGTGTCTTTGCGGGGGGGGGGTAGTGCGCGTGTGTCTTTGCGGGGGGGGGGGGGTAGTGGGCGTGTGTCGTTGCGGGGGGGCAGTGCGCGTGTGTCGTAGGGGGGGGGCAGTGCGCGTGTGTCGTTGGGGGGGGGGGGGGGTGGTAGTGCGCGTGTGCCGTTGTTGGGGGGGTAGTGCGCGTGTGTCGTTGGGGGGGGGGGGGGGTGGTAGTGCGCGTGTGTCGTTGCGGGGGGGCAGTGCGCGTGTGTCGTAGGGGGGGGCAGTGCGCGTGTGTCGTTGGGGGGGGGGGGGGTGGTAGAGCGCGTGTGTCGTTGGGGGGGGGGGGGGTGGTAGAGCGCGTGTGTCGTTGTTGGGGGGGGGTGGTAGTGCGCGTGTGCCGTTGTTGGGGGGGGGGGGTAGTGCGCGTGTGCCGTTGGGGGGGGGGGGGTAGTGCGCGTGTGCCGTTGTTGGGGGGGGGGGGGGGTAGTGCGCGTGTGTCGTTGGGGGGGGGGGGGTGGTAGTGCGCGTGTGTCGTTGGGGGGGGGGTGGTAGTGCGCGTGTGTCCTTGTTGGGGGGGGGGGATAGTGCGCGTGTGTCGTTGGGGGGGGGGGGGGATAGTGCGCGTGTGTCGTTGGGGGGGGGGGATAGTGCGCGTGTGTCGTTGGGGGGGGGGGGGGGTAGTGCGCGTGTGTCGTTGTTGGGGGGGGGGGTAGTGCGCGTGTGTCGTTGTTGGGGGGGGGGGGGGTGGTAGTGCGCGTGTGTCGTTGCGGGGGGGGTAGTGCGCGTGTGTCGTTGTTGGGGGGGGGGGGGTGGTAGTGCGCGTGTGTCGTTGCGGGGGGGGTAGTGCGCGTGTGTCGTTGTTGGGGGGGGGGGGGGGTGGTAGTGCGCGTGTGTCGTTGGGGGGGTGGTAGTGCGCGTGTGTCGTTGGGGGGGTGGTAGTGCGCGTGTGTCCTTGTTGGGGGGGGTAGTGCGCGTGTGTCTTTGGGGGGGGGTAGTGCGCGTGTGTCGTTGCGGGGGGGGGGGTAGTGCGCGTGTGTCTTTGGGGGGGGGGGTAGTGCGCGTGTGTCCTTGTTGGGGGGGGGTGGTAGTGCGCGTGTGTCCTTGTTGGGGGGGGGGGGGGGTAGTGCGCGTGTGTGTCGTTGGGGGGGTAGTGCGCATGTGTTTTGGGGGGGGGTAGTGCGCGTGTGTCGTTGGGGGGGGGGGGGGTAGTGCGCGTGTGTCGTTGGGGGGGGGGTAGTGCGCGTGTGTCGTTGGGGGGGGGGGGGTAGTGCGCGTGTGTCGTTGGGGGGGGGGGGTAGTGCGCGTGTGTCGTTGTTGGGGGGGGGGGTAGTGCGCGTGTGTCGTTGTTGGGGGGGGGGGGGTGGTAGTGCGCGTGTGTCGTTGCGGGGGGGGGTAGTGCGCGTGTGTCGTTGTTGGGGGGGGGGGGTGGTAGTGCGCGTGTGTCGTTGGGGGGGTGGTAGTGCGCGTGTGTCCTTGTTGGGGGGGGTAGTGCGCGTGTGTCTTTGGGGGGGGGTAGTGCGCGTGTGTCGTTGCGGGGGGGGGGGGGGTAGTGCGCGTGTGTCTTTGGGGGGGGGGTAGTGCGCGTGTGTCCTTGTTGGGGGGGGGGGGGGTAGTGCGCGTGTGTCCTTGTTGGGGGGGGGGGGGGGGGGTAGTGCGCGTGTGTGTCGTTGGGGGGGTAGTGCGCATGTGTTTTGGGGGGGGGGTAGTGCGCGTGTGTCGTTGGGGGGGGGGGGGGGGTAGTGCGCGTGTGTCGTTGGGGGGGGGGGTAGTGCGCGTGTGTCGTCGGGGGGGGTGGTAGTGCGCGTGTGTCGTCGGGGGGGGTGGTAGTGCGCGTGTGTCGTCGGGGGGGGTGGTAGTGCGCGTGTGTCGTCGGGGGGGTGGTAGTGCGCGTGTGTCCTTGTTGGGGGGGGGGGGTAGTGCGCGTGTGTCTATGGGGGGGGGGGGTAGTGCGCGTGTGTCTTTGGGGGGGGGGTAGTGCGCGTGTGTCCTTGGGGGGGGGGGTAGTGCGCGTGTGTCCTTGCTGGGGGGGGTGGTAGTGCGCGTGTGTCCTTGTTGGGGGGGGGGGGGGTAGTGCGCGTGTGTGTCGTTGGGGGGGTAGTGCGCGTGTGTTTTGGGGGGGGGGGTAGTGTGCGTGTGTCGTTGTTGGGGGGGGTAGTGCGCGTGTGTCGTTGGGGGGGGGGGGGGGGTAGTGCGCGTGTGTCGTTGGGGGGGGGGGGGGGGGGTAGTGCGCGTGTGTTGGGGGGGGGGGGGGTTGTGCGAGTGTGTCGTTGGGGGGGCGGGGGTAGTGTGTGTCGTTGGGGGGGGGGGGGGGTAGTGCGCATGTGTCGGGGGGGGGGGGTAGTACTCACAGAGGTCCCGGAACATCTCCTCCAGACCTGTAAGCACATTTTAACCTGTTTGTTTGCGCATTGCTGCCCTTCATGTCTCTTCGTCTGTCTATAGTGGGATCACACACAAGCGGTAGGGGAACCTGCATGCAATTTGGACAGGAATTACACCAAAAAATGAAAAAAATTACATCTTCAAAAAACTCGCCATGCCTCTTATGAAGTACGTCGGACTGTCTGCTCTGCAAAAAGGGGTCATTTGGGGGATATCTGTACTGTTCTGACATTCTTGGACCTCAAGAAATTAGATTGGCCGTCAGTACTTCAGGATTGATCAATATTCAGATCTATACCATAGTTTGTGAACTCTATAACTTTCCTACAGACTAAATAATACATCCTAATTTGGGTTAACCAAAGACATGTAGCAGAATACATCTCGGCCTAAATTTATGAAGAACAATTATTTATTTGCAAACTTTTACAACAGAAACAAAGAAAAATGTGAGTTTTTTTCAAAATATTTGGTCTTTTTTTGATAATTTAGCAAATAATAACCTCGGCGGTGATTAAATACCACCAAAAGAAAGCTCTAGTTGTGTGAACAAAATGCTAAAATTTTAGTTTGGGTACAATGTTGTATGACTGCGCAATTGTCATTCAAAGTGTGAGAGCGCTGAAACCTGAAAATTGACCCCCCTAAAAAGGCTAGCTACATGTAAAAACGTAGAAACATTTATGGGGATGTAGTAAAAGTAGCCAACTCAGAATCTACTGCAGAAAGATGTGGTGCAGAATTTGCAGAGGTTTCTGTGCAATGTCCACACCGCATCCAAATCACACCTCATTAATGCAAACCGCTGCAGGGGGGGGGGGGGGGGCAAGTTAACAACCCAAACTTGGTTCACAAAATGTCATGCAATATAGTGTCGTTTGGATAGATTTTTCATGCGTGCGAAACGCTTACAATGTTTGTTCAGTCAGCCTCTCTGTATAGTGGGGGAGGGTCTGAAAGGTCAAATATGACATTTCCTGTTATATGGGGTGAACTTTATGACTTGGTTGGCAGATTTTCAAAATCATTGATGTCACCATCAGATTACCGAGCGAACAACATTTTTGATTTTCGGACAAAAAATTGTTCAGAATTTGACCCATGTATGGCCTGCATTAGAAAGATCCCAAGATCTGGAGAAAGCCCAACTGACCTGCTATACAGCTGCTGGGACATATGACACATGTTCCTGGAAAGTTCATATCTTCAACATGGAGAAGTGTAGGACCCTTCTTTATACTTGTGTCCTTCCTCATCTCCTGTTTCAGTTCTGCTTCGAAATCTTTGTGGTGTCTGTACACCCCTTGTGATTACACACGTTCTTCGGAAGCATCAAAGCCAGATCAGATCAGATCTTCGCAGCTTGTAGAGATTACTGATAAACGGTTTTTATGTTCTCCTTTTACTATAGGCTCGGTATGCAGTGAAGGGTCATCTTCTTTTTGGTGAAGAGAGAATCATCATCCCTTAGTAACAGAAAGGTTACAAGGAATAACAAGCACTTCTGACATTCTCTGCTTCTTGGATGTCAGCTACTTCAACTCCGGAAGGTTGTACCCCCTTCATGACCAGGCCATTTTTTACTATACAGCACTGAGCTACTTTAACCACTTGCCTACAGGGCACTTATACCCCCTTCCTGCCCAGGCCAATTTTCAGCTTTCAGCGTTGTCACACTTTGAATGACAATCGCACGGTCATGCAACACTGTACCCATATGACATTTTTATAATTTTTTTGAGATAGAGCTTTATTTTGGTGGTATTTAATCACCTCTGGGTTTTTTTTTTTTGCTAAACCAAAAAGCACTGAAAATTTAAAAAAAAACAAAAACCTTTTTTTCTTAGTTTGTTATAAAATTTTGTAAATAAGTGATTTTTCTCCTTCACTGATGTGCGTTAATGAGGCTGCAGTGATGGGCACTGATGAGGCACTGGTAGGTGGCACTGATGGGCATTGACAGGCATCACTGAAAGGCAGCACTCATATATGGCACTGCTATGCAGCACTGACTGGCACTGATAGGCGGCTCAGATGGGCACTGATAGGCGGCTCAGATGGGCACTGATAGGCGGCTCAGATGGGCACTGATAGGCGGCTCAGATGGGCACTGATAGGCGGCTCAGATGGGCACTGATAGGCGGCTCAGATGGGCACTGATATGTGGCATTGATGTGCACTGATATGTGGCATTGATGGGCAATGACAGGTGGCACTGCTGGGGCTACACTGATCATCAGTGCACATGCCCCCTCTGAGGGATGCCGATTACTGGCTCTCCTCTCAAGCTGTCAGCTCGTGAGGAGAGAAATGCCGATAATTGGCATTTCCCTATTTACATGTGATCAGCTGTGACTGGACACAGCTGATCACATTACCGAGCCAACATCTTCGGCTCTTTCCGTTGATCGGTGATCCGCTGTGGCCACAGACACAGCGCACCACAGATTGCCGCGCTGCACGCTCCCGGAGCCGCTCATGCGCGGTTAGCGGGAGGACGTCATATGGCGTCCTCCCAGAAAGAGAGAACCACCTTGCGCCCATCATTATCTTATATGGCGGGCGGGAGGCGGTTAAAATGGTTCTAAAGGCTCAAGGTTTTTTATTGTCATACATTCTGCAGCCCCCCCCCCCCCCAAATACTCACCTAGGCCTCCTTTTGATCCAGCAGTGTTGCCCTGTAGTCTTGGCTATCCCAGGTCTCCCTCTCCTCATTGGCTGAGACAGAAGCAGGAGCCATTGGCTCCTACTGCTGTCAATCACAGCCAGTGAGCAATTCCTTTGGTAATTAAAAGCAGACCGAGCCTATAGTAAAGGGAGAACATAAAAACCGTTTATCAGTAATCTCTAGAAGCTGCGAAGATCTCATCTGGCTTTGGGGTTTTGATGCTTCCTAAGAACGTGTGTAATCACAAGGGGTGTACAGACACCACAAAGATTTCGAAGCAGAACTGAAACAGGAGATGAGGAAGGACACAAGTATAAAGAAGGGTCCTACACTTCTCCATGTTGAAGATATGAACTTTCCAGAAACATGTGTCATATGTCCCAGCAGCTGTTTAGCAGGTCAGTTGGGCTTTCTCCAGATCTTGGGATCTTTCGAATGCAGGCCATACATGGGTCAAACTCTGAACAATTTTTTGTCCGAAAATCAAAAATGTTGTTCGCTCGGTAATCTGATGGTGCCATCAATGATTTTGAAAATCTGCCAACCAAGTCATAAAGTTCACCCCATATAACAGGAAATGCCATATTTGACCTTTCAGACCCCCCCCCTCCCACTATACAGAGAGGCTGACTGAATGAACATTGTAAGCGTTTCGCACGCATGAAAAATCTGTCCGAATGACACTATATTGCACGACATTTTGTGAACCAAGTTTGGGTTGTTAACTTGACCCCCCCCCCCCCGCAGCGGTTTGCATTAATGAGGTGCGATTTGGATGCGGTGTGAACATTGCACAGAAACCGCTGAAAATTCTGCACCACATCTTTCTGCAATAGATTCTGAGTTGACTACTTTTACTACATCCCCATAAATGTTTCTACGTTTTTACATGTAGCTAGCCTGCCTGAGCAAATGCATGAGCTGTACATTTATTCACACACAGGAAGCCATCTACTAATGTTTTGTGACATTAACCGCTTCCATACCGGGCACTTCTACCCCTTCCTGCCCAGGCCAATTTTCAGGTTTCAGCGCTCTCACACTTTGAATGACAATTGCGCGGTCATACAACACTGTACCCAAACTAAAATTTTAGCATTTTCTTCACACAACTAGAGCTTTCTTTTGGTGGTATTTTATCACCACTGGGGTTATTTTTTGCTAAATTAACAAAAAAAGACCAAAAATTTTGAAAAAAAAAAAAAATTTTTCTTTGTTTCTGTTGTAAAAGTTTGCAAATAAATAATTGTTCTTCATACATTTAGGCCGAGATGTATTCTGCTACATGTCTTTGGTGAAAAGAACCCAAATTAGGATGTATTTTTTTAGTTTGTAGGAAAGTTATAGAGTTCACAAACTATGGTATAGATCTGAATATTGATCAATCCTGAAGTACTGGCAGCCAATCTAATTTCTTGAGGTCCAAGAATGTCAGAACAGTACAGATATCTCCCAAATTACCCCTTTTTGCAAAGAAGACAGTCCGACGTATTTCATAAGAAGCATTGCGAGTTTTTTGAAGTTGTAATTTTTTAAATTTTTTGGAAAATGAAAAAATGAAGAAAATTATTTTCCCTTTTTTTTTTTTACATACGGTCACCAGTGCAGTACAGCGTCGTCATATAACTGGCATGGCGGTGATCAGGGACACTGACTGGTGACAGTACGAAAAAAAATTGATAATTTTTTGTATTTTTTATTAATTTTCTTTTCTTTAAGATTTTTTTTTCATATTTCACTATGAGCAAAGTAGTATAATGTTACCATAGTAACATTGTACTAATTTAGGGAAGTGATCTAATATATATATATATATATATATATATATATATATATATATATATATATAAAAATAAATTTTTTGTTTTTTTTTTACACAATTTGCTTATAGCAAGCATTTAGCTGAATTAATTTGATTCATTCAGGTTTTTTTTTGTGCTTAACTGTGATTAGCCACAGCTAATAACATGACACAGCTGGGCTATGATTGACCCAGCTTGTGCTTGTGATCACTGTGACCATTCACAGCTACCCACGCTTGTATACAATGGATAGCATGAAAGAAAGCATCCATTGTATACAACTGTCATGTGACCTGCTGTGATTGGTCACAGCAGGTCACATGGTGCTGGCAACGGGGTCAGTACACAGATCTGTCATGGGCCGTGTCCAAGGTACACGGCTGGTGACAGATCGCGCCGCTGCGCTGCTCTGCGGGGAGGCAAACTGCGCATGCCTGAAAGGACGCCATGTGGCGTCCACCTGGAAGGACGAGCTGCTCGCCCGGCTGCCATCTGGCTATAGGCTGGGTGGGAAGTGGTTAAACAACTATCAGCTTTGTTCCGGAACAGAAATTTCATACAGGTGAAACTTCTTTTCCCAGAGACTGCGGACACGGTGCAGGAGATGACCAGAGACTGCGGACACGGTGCAGGGGATGACCAGAGACTGCGGACACGGTGCAGGGGATGACCAGAGACTGCGAACACGGTGCAGGGGATGACCAGAGACTGCGAACACGGTGCAGGGGATGACCAGAGACTGCGGACACGGTGCAGGGGATGACCAGAGACTGCGGACACGGTGCAGGGGATGACCAGAGACTGCGGACACGGTGCAGGGGATGACCAGAGACTGCGGACACGGTGCAGGGGATGACCAGAGACTGCGGACACGGTGCAGGGGATGACCAGAGACTGCGGACACGGTGCAGGGGATGACCAGAGACTGCGGACACGGTGCAGGGGATGACCAGAGACTGCGGACACGGTGCAGGGAATGACCAGAGACTGCGGACACGGTGTAGGGGATGACCAGAGACTGCGGACACGGTGCAGGGGATGACCAGAGACTGCGGACACGGTGCAGGGGATGACCAGAGACTGCGGACACGGTGTAGGGGATGACCAGAGACTGCAGACCTTTGGGGAGGGAGGGGGAGCGGGTACCTGAATTTGACAGGTACCCGCTCCCACTTCCGCGGAGTTGTCCTTCCCTCTTCTTCCCGGGCTGGCTTCTGTGACAGCCGGGTGCCCACTGCGCATGTGCGAGAAGCACTGCGCTTTGTGAATGGCCCGGCGCCTTCTAGACCTATCATGTGTCCCAGAAGACACCGGATCATTCACAAAGCATGCGCAGTGGGCACCCGGCTGTCACAGAAGCCAGCGCGGGAAGACAGTGCGGCGCTGGAGCGAGGAACAGGTAAGGCCCTGCAAGAGAGAACAGCTAAGCGGCCGGCCCGGTATTCTGACATGGTGGCGGCAGAAATACTGGACCGGCCGCTTTATATTCGCTCCATAAGACGCACTGACATTTTCCCCCCTTTTTTGGGGGGAAAAGTGCGTCTTATGGAGCGAAAAATATGGTATGTAGAATAAGGCTGTATATGTTTAATTTTTTTGGTAAATAAATTCCATGAATCCATTCACAATGTCATGCTCTTCCAGAGGTTTTGTAAGATTATTGGGCAGTTTCTCTGCCTACAAGATATTATCCCAGATGATCGGTTTACTTTTGCAGTTCTCAAAACTGAATTTGACTCAGCGGAGATCACATGCCTCTTCTTCACAGCAAAAATGTTATAACATGAACAGAGTTAATTAAAAGACCTGAATCCTAACTTCTACAAACCTATGAATACAGAATCAACCCCTTCAGTGCTAAGTTTCAAGAAGTTCAGTGAATAGAATAGAAACAATATTTTTCTGATTGTTTGGAGTGGAATAGATCTGCACAAGAAGAAAGTGAAACTAAGTGTGAGGAGGAAGGGGCTGACAGTCTAAGTTTCTTTATATATATTTTATTTAGCCAAATTAGTTACCAAACATGGATGTTTGTTTAAGCAAATCACATATGCTGGAATGTTATTGTTTCAGTTGAATAAATCTATTTAAATTGTTATTATTAAGGTAATGATTATTTTTCTCCTTCCTAAGTACAACAGAAAAGTTGTCCAAATATGAATGATTAACCTATTAAACTGGGGATAAAAAAACTAATATGAAAAGTTATTCTAAAAATCTTCAACTACTTGCATATTAAAGTTATACCAGCAAGAATGAGTCTTTATGTAGAAAACTAGGATTTAAATCAAGCCTTACTGACTAGTGATTTAAATTGTGATTTAAATCGTCATTTAAATCAGTTTGATTTAAATCAAATCCACCCTGGTACTAAGTAGAAAATGTTTTGTGTTTTTCAGTTTTTTGATAATGGCATCCCTCATGATTAGATCAGATCCCCAGATCATGCTTTATAGAGCACAGCTTTGTCGGGGTTATTCTTAGTCTGTGTGATGTGCTAGTGACTGCGGTTTCTATGAGGAAGTACTATGATTGTGCAATTAGTTGCTGTCCTTTTTATGACCATTTTAGTTCAGCACTGTAGGTACAGCTTTTTTTTTTTTTTACAAGGTCAAGGCTGTTTTTGTGAGTCGTCATGGTTACCAAATGCATCTTTGGCAAAACTATTGCTTTGTTTTTACATTGTGCCAGTGGAGTTCTTCACACATTAAGCCCGGGTTCACATTGATACAGTGTGCGGCACATCGCATGTGATTCGCACAGGAACCACACCACATTCCTGTGCAAATCACATGCGATTTCTGTGCAGAGCAATTTCAGCCATACATTTTGTATGGCTCAGATCGCTCCGCAACAGAATAGTGCAGGATCCTTTTTTTTTGTTCGCACCAGAAGCAGATCGCATGGGTATTCACATCCATGCGATCCGATTCTGCACATTGCACCGCGTTTTGCAAACCGATTTTGGGGTGTCGTTAACATACACACCTGCAGCAGTTCCCATGAAAGGGGTGTGATCATGATGTGGTGCGTAAACCGCACAGAAGCCGGTGTGAATTCCACACCGCATCAGTGTGTACCCGGGCTTACAGAGGACTGTGTGTATGGTTTTTATATCAATGTGCTGCACCATAAAGTGATTGTAAACTTTAACTTTTATTTAAAATTTTAAAAAAAAGTTACCCTTACCTGCTCTGTGCAAGGGTATTGTACAGAGCGGCCCCTTGCTGCCTCATCTGGGGTCCCCTGCTGGTGCTCTCTGCTCCTGCGCTTCTGCATATGCCCGCTTTCTATGGTGGCACACGTGGGTATGCTTCCGAGCCGGGCTATGAGTGACCATAGACACACATAATGTGGCTCGGCCCCGCAGGATATCCATCCTTCCTTCCTTCTCACAGGATATGGTTGACAGCAGCAGGAGCCAATGGCTTCCACTTCTCTCAGGAAAGCCTGTGATAGCATGGAGAAAGGAAAAAAGACCTGCAGTCGAGCACAACGCTGGATCGATACAGGACTCAGGTAAGTGTTAGGGAGGGGAGGTTTTGGAACAGGTAATGGAGGGTTTTTTTACCTGAATGCTGAGAATGCATTAAGGTATAAAAAAAAATAAAAACCTTTAGATATTAGAACCAGTTTAAAGTGTTTGTAAAGTCTCATTTACTCCATTTTAATTTAAAGCCTCCTTCACTTGACGTTTAGCCGCATACACCGGATTCCAGTGGCAAGAATTAGTAGATTCCTGTGTCTGGAATGACCAGTGCATGCAAATAGTGGTGGCCACGCAGCCTACATAAACTAAAGACAAGCTGACAGCGGCCACCACTGTCCACATGTAGACGCATACCAAGTGGCTACCTGAGGATGTGCGAGCCTGGATGCAGCTGACTGCGTCCAGGATCAAACATCATTCCGTAACTCAAAGGTGTGCGGTTATACATGAACAGCTCCGGCCGTTGTCAGCCTGACATTACTTTTATATAGACTGAGCTTCCCCTGCTCTTCGCATGTACCAGTCATTCCATTCACAAGAATTCAATGATTTTTGCCAATAGAATCTGGTGCATGCTGCTAAGTGTCCATGTGAAGGAGGCCTAAGTATACCATTGAAAGCCTTTTTTCTGTTTGATACATGTACAAAATAATATCTCAAGCAGTCTTATTGTCCCTGCACAAGTTACCTTTAGGGAATACAAACTATTCCCCTTCATGTTGTAGAGATGAGGAGATATGTTCTGTAGTCCACACATTTCATGTCATAGGATGACAACACTGCTCCTCCATAGACACAGTGCAATGAGTGAGCATTGTCACCATAGGACAGGCAGTCTGTTACTGGCAGAATCACCTTCTGAAAATAAAGCCTGAAGAAGGAAACTAATACAGCTGCCATGTCTACTGTCAGGAATGGACTCACCATTAGTGGTGGGACTCATCTGCCGTGTGGGCTGCCGTACCAGGGCTGGCCAGCGGGTGCTCTCAGCAACCAGAAGCTCACTCCTGCAATCAGCCATCACCTGAGGCTGATTGCAGGAGGTGTATTTAAGGAATGGCCAGACCTGCAGTCAGTGCCTTCGTGTATGTTTCCCATGAGCCCCTGTACCTGCATCCTGCCTGCTTCCTGCCTGATCCTGACTCTGAACAAACTCCGCCTGTCTTGACCTCGGCTATTCCTGACCACTCCTCCGCTCGCTCCTGGTACCCTGTTTGCCCGTTTGCTACTGACCCGGCCTGCCCGACTACGTGTGATTTTGTATATATGGTTATCTGTTGGAGGTTGGGTTGTTTGCACTGTGTTATGTTTACCTTGCACTGCGTTTGTGTTGTTTAGTCTTAATAAATTGTCTTAGTTACACTATACCTGAAGCCTGCGTTTCCCTGTGTCAGTCCACACACCTCTGGTCATACCCAGAGCCCTGACATCTACGCACTGGTAAGCTGCATATTACACTTTTTTTTCTGGGTTTAGATATGCAGAATTCCATGCAAAGATTTATTTATTTCAGGTACTTATATAGCGCCGTCAATTTACGCAGCACTTTACATATATATTGTACATTCACATCAGTCCCTAACCCTCAAGGGGTGTACAATCTAAGGTCCCTAACTCACATTCATACATACACATACTAGGGCCAATTTAGACAGGATCCAATTCACCTTCCAGCATGTCTTTGTAGTGTGGGAGGAAACCGGAGTACCCAGAGGAAACCCACGCAGGCACAGGGAGAACATGCAAACTCCAGGCAGGTGGTGCCGTGGTTGGGATTCGAACCAACGATCATAGTACTGCCAGGCGGAAGTGCTAACCATTTAGCCACTGTGCTAAAGATCTAACTAGTCTTAAAAATGCTGCCTCCCCCCTCCTAACACCTATTCTCATTAACCTGTGTAAGAAAGATCTGAATACTTGACTATTTTCAGGCCTGGTCTGGTCGTGTAATCTCCCCTGTCAGCCAGTGGTGGCTGCAGGGGAGAAGAGGCCTCTCAACAATGGCTAACAATGCCTGGGAGTGGTGACATCACCCATAGGTTTCTTTTGGCCCATCCATTGTTGGCGCTTTCTTCTCTCGCCATTATTGAGCAACCTCTTCTCCCCTGCAGCTGCCGCTGGCCCAAAGGAGTGAAAATGGGCAAGTATTCAGATCTTTTTTTTACACAGGTTAGTCAGGATAGGTGTTAGAGGGGCAGAGAGCATTTTAAGACAACTTAGGTTTGGTATGAAATTCTACTTTAACACTTAGGTTTGGTACAACAGTAACAAGGGCTCCACATTGATGAGATCACTGAATAAAAACAGACTTTATTCCCATAGTTTGTACAAGCCACCAAATTCCCTTCTCGAGGATTTTTTATTTTTTTTTGTTAGTGATTGAAGCTTGGCCTGTTCTATGAGAAATGTTTATTCTATAACCTTTACCTGCTGTGTTTTTTTTTTTTCTTCTCCTATAGGTCATTCCGTTGATTACAATGGAACAATTACTCTGGGTGAGCGGTCGGGTGATTGGCGGGGTGGACACCTTCCGCATTCCACTCATCACTTACACTCCACGTGGACATCTCCTGGCCTTCTCTGAGGCTCGCAAACATTCTTCCTCTGATCTAGGGGCAAAATTCATAGCTACTCGCAGGTCACAGGATGGGGGTGAGTACCCTATTCATGTGTGCTCAAGAGCCTCCCCTCCATTCACATAGGTCATACCAGACACTTGTGGTTTAGTGCTGCCACCTAGCGGCAGTTTTAGGTTCCAGCAGGAAGTGATAGCGAAACAATAACCGATGCAAACAGACAAGGTTGCAATATGTGGAATTAAAGGCAGCCTTTGCAAAGAGATTGGTGGAGATTGCCATTGCAGAACTGCTTCTAAAAATGCTTTTTTGCCTGGCTGTTATGCTGACTTAGTGACTCCAATACTTTGAGTCGTGGCGTTAGAAGCCAAAAATACTGACCAAGACCACACGTTTCTATTTTTTTTTTTCTACTTAAGAATACACAGCGCTTTTTTACACGTCTGTGTGTACAGGCACATTGTAAACAATGATAAACAAAAAGGGCAAGCGAGCACTCAAAGCCTAAAAAAGCTGCTAAACACCAAAAGGTACCACATAAAACTTCCGAATAAAATAAAAGTAGGGTGTAGCGCTAAAATAACGATATAAATGACTTAAAGGTAAATGTTTCCACTTATATCAAATAACAGAAGCACACTGAAATAAAGTGACTTAGTGATATGAAAACGTGTCAGTTTCATAAATAATAATTACATATATGCATCATAAAAATAGCACATAGATGAGCATAAAACCTCAGTGACAAAGTGCTTGTATCCAGATAAAGTGATATACAAAGTGATAGCCAAGTCACTTGATGGTGACCAATATTGTGCAAAGTGCCAGATGTATTAACCAAACAATAGTCCACAATTAAGGTGCATGAAAGATCGTGGTGATCTTCAAAATCCAGTGATCTGATCCGGTATTATGGTCATGCGATTCATATAATAGGATTGCGCACTCACCAGATATGCAATCGGACTGCGCATTTAGAAATACCAATCTTAGAAAACTGGAGGTCCCTTTATGGTCTGGTCTGGTCAGGTGCCACTCACTGTCCGGTATCCACTGCCACACTTGGTACAGCCGCTCTGTTAAACAATGGGCTGCATTTAGAGCAGAAAAAAAAAATGCTGTACTGAGCTTTTTCATACTGTGGTATACAAGAGGCCATAGAAGGTCAGCAATGACAGCTTACATCGTGCTGTTTACACAGGTTTCTGTTAAATGCTATACAGGAATTTTCTACTTCGGTTCTGGTGCAATCAAGTTCTTAAACCTGTTTCAAAATTTAAAGAGCTCTTGTGCATTAGCAGCAGCCCTTGCTGCCTCTCTAAAAGCAGTGGCTAGCTTTTCAGACAGCAGCTGGGAGGCTGTATGTCCTCTCCTCCGTGCCTATTTTAACTCTTAAAATCCCACACCACTCAAATCTTCTTCTAAACATAGTAGTGGAGCAAATTTATGGCTGTTTCGATATGCTCTTATTGATGCTTGGAGGGAGGCTAATCCCATCTCGAGACTATTCACATTTCTCCAGAGCTCATAATCATTCTCGAATTGATCGTGTATTTCTCCTTTCAGGACTCCTGCCCAAATTGATTACTGCCAAAATTGTTTCCACATCTTGGTCTCACCATGACCCTGTAATGCTGACACTTTCTAATCTGACTGCTAGAACAGCTAAACCTCATTGGGGATTGAACGATTCCCTTCTGAGTAACGAGTCATGCTGCTTTGATATTACTGCTCATTTAAATTCTTATTTTGATAATAATAAGGCAAAATACACCTCACCCCTAATCAACTGGGCTGCACCTAAGACCCCTATTAGAGGCTTTTGTATTCAATTATCTTCCAGATTCAAAGCCTGTGATGAGTTGATCTCTGCCAAATCCAAAGAATACTATATTCTGGTCACTCAGCATAAACGTTCCCCTAACCTTGATCTGTTAAAACTTGAACAAGTTCACACCGAACTTAATATCTGCCTTACCACTAAACCGGACAAACCGCTATGTTGGGATAACCATAAATTCTTCACTTGGTGTGACAGACCTGGCCATTGCTAGCACATAAACTCACCCCTAGACATTCTTACCTTGCCCTTCCAAAACTGACTTCATGTGGAAATATTTTTCAGAACCCACAAAATATTCTTCAAGAATTCCATTCATTTTATGTCTCTTTTATATCAACCTCAAGGTGACATTTCCCTCCACTATCTGTCAATTTCTGACCTCTTTATCTCTTCCTTCCCTTTCTGTAGCCCACAGAGATCTTATGGACCAACCTAATAGCTGTGAGGCGATTCAGGAAGCTATTGAAATGCTGGCTCTACACAAATCACCAGGCTTTGATGGTCTTCCCCACAGTTAATACAAAAAAATTCCCTGACCTTCTTGCTCCACATTTGGTTCTCTACTTTATCCACCTGCGGGCTCAGTACCTTATGATGAAACCAATGCATACATCAGTGTTATTCCTAAGCCCAATAAAGATACTACAGATGTTCTCAATTATCGTCCTATTTCTCTAATTGTGGTTTAAAAATTCTCACAAAACTTCTAGCATTGTGTGTTTAACCCTTTAGTGCCGGCGCCTTCCGGCCCTTTAAGGGTTCCAGAAGCCGAGAGGCGGGGTTTTAGTCATGTGATTCGCTGTCATGGCGGTCACATGATCGGGAACGGATCTGATCGAAAGAGGCGATCGGGACCTTTCTGTGAGTACTGAACATGTGCTGGGAGCGCGCATGGCGTGCGCTTTCAGCACATGGTTTTTTTTTTTTTGTTTTTTTTTTAATAGAACACAAATGTGCGGCCGCTCGGCATCTAGGCCCTGACTCCGGGAGGCCACACATTTGCTTTCGGCTGACGCCAAGAGGTTAATGTCCTTTTGGAACGTTACATCCATAAAGACCAATCAGGTTCATACTGGGCCGCCAAGCTGTAGACCAAATTCCGTGGGTCTATAGGGTTAATATCAGCTATAGGAACTAATTGAGATTCTTCCTCCCCTAGAGAACTTCTACTTCTTTTATTGGATCTGCATAAAGCCTTTGATAGCTTGATTTGGGAATATCTATTCAACACATTGGAGGCACTTTTCTTTGGCCTCTCATTTTTTTTTCCCTGCTGAAAACTTTATATGACACCCCTTCTGCTCAGGTCTCTATAAGAGGCTAAAAATCACCTTCTTTTCCTATCTGACCTGGAACGAGACAAGGCTGCCCATTTTCTCCTTTACTTTTCCCATTGGCGGTTGAACCCCTTGCTATTGCTATTCGTTCCCATCCACATATTTATGGTATCTGTTGTGGACAGCTAGAACATAAATGCGCTTTATTAGCTGATGATGTTCTTATGTATGTCTCCAACCCCCAGGTAACCTGCTAACTCTAAAATATAATTAGATAAATCTGCGCTAAATGTCTTTGTGGAGAAAAATATAGTAGCTAACATAAAATTGACGGCAACAATGGTAAAGTGGAATAAAGAGCAAAATGTAGTACTTGTTCTCTCACAATTAGCATAAATATTAGAACATTAAATAAAAAAAAGTCCTAAAATGGTGGCTAAATCTTCCATAAATCACATGACCAGAAAAAAGGTGATGAATTCCCCAAAAGAGGGAAAGAAGAGATCCTCCACCAACACCCTGCATAGCCTCTTACCAGAGGATAAGACCACAGGTCTTTGGCAGAATTTATTCCATTAAAATTACTTTTTTTTTTTTTTTTTTTTTTTTTTTTTTTACCCAGAAGACTCTATTATTTCAGGACTTTACATATAGCAGTCCTGAGAGGAGAATTAGAACGACTGCAGTCTGAGGTTTTCCATTTCATTTGGGGTAATAAACGCCCTCAGATAAACAAATTGACATTATACACTAACAGCGAGGTGTTCTAGGTTTTCCTTTTGAAGCGCTGTCTTGCCACTCTTTCGCTATTGGGTCCCTAGTGTGGTTTCCCAATCATTTATGCCTTGCTATATTGTGTCCTACATTATCTTATTCTCTGCTGTTTTGGAACAGAGTACAGCATCGTAAACCTTTATCCTTGCTACATTAGCCCCTATCTTCTGCAACCCAGAGTTTACACCAGGGCTTGTGCTGACCTCAATCCAGTGGTGGATCAACAAAGGTTTTTTGCATATTGGGGACTTCCTCAATGGTGATGAGCCATATTTATTACAACACTTTTAAGAAAAGCTACAATTGCCCTCCGCTGAAATATTTCAGTACATTCCAAATAATATCTTTTATAAGATCTCAACTTAATTTACTAGATGGACCTCTCACACTTGTGACCTTTGAACTGTCATGTCAGGCTAGGGGCCTCCTGAGAGGGTGTTTATCTGTGGTGTACACCTCTCTCACTGATCCGACTATTAAACGTGCTTTTATGACCCAGTGGCAATGGGACTTGAATCTTACTTTTGATCTAACTGAATGGCAAGACACTGCTTATGCTTTATCAAAAATATCTATTAACTGCATGCTGATAGTCCAATTATAAAATTCTTTTAAGATGGTACTTGGTTCCCACGTGAATTGCTAAAATGCATCCTACTGCCTCTCCCACTTGTTTCCGGTGTTGGGACAAATGGGGTTATGCACCGCATCTGGTGGCAGTGTCCCATAGTATCCAGATTTTTGATTCAGATGTTTAATTCCATCTACTCCGTTAGGGGAGTGAATATCCGTAGATCCCTGGAGCCTGCCCTTTTTCAGAAACTTCCTGACGAGGTCCCCAAAAAATCCACAAAGCTGATTATGTATATATTTTTGACCGCAAAAATTACTATTGCAAAATAGCAGTCGGTGGTGCCACTTGACTATGCCAAATGACACTTTCCTGCATCCTCCAAAATAATACTAAGAAATTTGATAAAACCTGGGATGCATGGATTCAAAATTGTTTGTCCCTGGTTGACCCTCTTCTTTCTAGTCTTTCCTATCTTTTTTTCCATTCTTTATACCTGGTACTCTCTTCTCCTTTTTGGTGGCTTAATTACTATTACATTGCCGTTACTTTGGTGTTGCTCTCTAGAATTTACCTGTTGGTTAATCTGCCAACTGCAATGCCCCCTAATAAAACAAATGTAATACATTAAGATGTTAACTAAGTTTAATGTAGTCCAATTTTGTGTTTACTGATGTCCTGCAGATACCTGTTCACCATACATCTATAATCTACGTTGTAGGCCAGAGGGACCTCTGGCATTGGAGCTTGAAGATTGAGGATCTTCTGATTTGCCTCTCTAGATGTTCTTGATGTATTCTCATTCTTTATTGTAATGGCATCCTGAGAACCTTGTATTACTTTTTTATGAGGCATTTTCTACTTTTATATTTCTGTTATTTTTTTATTAAAACCATTGAAATATAAAGCCATCAGCTTCCCCTGTTCTGTGGAGTGCTCTATTTTTGGGGCGGATATCTAGAGAGTAGGGGCATAGACTGCTTAGCTCTGTATTTAGCTCTCGGGATGACTAGAGGCTAGTAATAGCTGTCCTGAGTCTTACCATTGTGCTGATGATGGCTAATTATATGTTCCTGCACTTTTTTTTATGATGCTCTTTAGGGGCCTACAAATGTTTCTTTCTTCTGTACTTTTGGAAAATCTGATAAACCGATTGAAATATAAAAGCCCGCACCACCACTCTGCAACCATGTGCACGTGGTTGCAGAATGCCCACATATATTTTAAAGGGTGGTGGTTGGTAGTGGTACTGCCTATTAAATGCAACAGGAGTGGTACTTTTTACCACAGATATGAAGCATTGTGGCTGTGGCTTGTATGCAACCCTGTTTGGCTGTTGTACTAGGTTGAGGAGGGCAGTAAAACCATAGCTCCACTACCTATATTTTCTTTTTTCTTTCTAAGTCCTAACAGAGCTTCCACCCATTCCTCCCTAGTTTTAGAATGTCTCTTATCCCCAGAAATCATCTGGATGAAATGGCAAAGGACATTTCCGATATGTGCAAAATGCAGAAAACAATAGCACATAGGTTCCTGAACTGTGTCTTTAGACATTTCAGCTATTGTATCTTGCACACCTTTTTCAAATACTGTATTAATGGTGGATAATAAGCATGGAGCGCTTAACATAACCCCTAAGGGGGTTGCAGAAAAGGAAAACTGCCCTATTCCACGGAATCCCGCAGAGCTTTTGTATTTTGACAGCGATTTTTCCCGCCATGAGAATACAAATGTTCACGGCTGGCGGCTATAGCTGCTAGCAGTGATTGAATGAAAAAAACCCGACAGACTGGTTGTACTGAAATCAATCGATGGGTCAACTTCAGTACAGCCAGCCTGCCCACACATCGATCGAAATTTGTCTTGTTCCTGCTGAACTTAGCAAATTGCCACAGCTGTATTAGAAATCTTTAAAAAATGTATGGGTGGCCATGATGACCTGTGTCCACAGTCAAAAGCACCTACAATGGGCACATCCATTGCTCTGTGGATCACAGAGCAATGGAAGACTGTCGCCTTGTATTAAGAATCATGATTATTTTACATCACGTGGAAGGCCGTGTGCGTTTACTTACCTGAGAAGAGATGGCACCAGGATGCAGTATGGGAAGAAGACAAGCCGACTGAGGCTGAGTGATGCTTTGGGCAATGTTCTGCTGGGAAACATTGGGTCCTGCCATTCATGTGGATGTTACTTGACACAACTTACCTAAACATTGTTGGTGACCAATATTTCCTGATGGCAGTGGCCTCTTTCAGCAGGATAATGCGCCCTGCCACACTGCAAAAATGGTTTAAGAATGGTCTGAGGAACACAACTATGGGTTTGAGGCATTAACTTGGCCTCCAAATTCTCCAGATTGTAACCCAATCGAACATCTGTGAGATGTGGTGGAAACACAAGTCCATCCCATGGAGGCCCCACCTCGCGACTTACTGGACCTAAAGGATTTGCTACTGATGACTTGGTGGCAGATACCACAGCATGCCTTCAGAGGTGTAGCGGAGTCCATGCCTCCTTGTGTCAGGGCTGTTTTGGTTGCAAAAGGAGGACCTACTCAATATTAGGTGTGGTCATAAAGTTATGGTTGATTGGTGTAATAATAATCACATCTACTTCCGTCAGATTTAATTATCAACATACTTTACAATATAGTACTGTTCCCAGTTGGTATAATCTGAAAATCTTTTAATTAAGAGATTACTCTAACCTGATACTCTGTAGGTTCTGATAGCTGGAGGTTCCATGGTACCCACTTTGACTCTACTGCCTCCAGATGGCAGATTTAGGACTTCTAGTCTCAGCTGTTTGTCTGAATCCAGTAGAACTCGTGTCAAACCTTTCCTTTTTAGTTTTAAACTGTATGGAGATTTTGCATTTCTGTTTGGATTTTTTGTTTCTTTCTTGAGATTTTCACTCCCTTCCTATGCCAATGATAATGTTGACAGGCATGAAATCTTTCCATTGGCGATATCAGACGTGTTTCCTTCACAGTGGCTTGCTCGCAGAGATTGAGCAGGTACTTTATACCTGTGAGCAAGCCCACTGGGTGTGAAACACATCTGGAGATTGTGTTTTTTTTTTTTTTGGGATGAAGACCTATATATGTATGCAATCATCTCATTTTTCGTAGAGTAAGGGAATAAGTAGATTTTATGTCATCCAGGACAGGTGTGATTATGTGATCGCTACACCCAATATTATAGTGTGTGTAGTTGTCCAAACACTCCCATGTTTAAACTCCGATCCTCCTAAAATCTTGGCCTGTAAGGCTTCACTCGATGCAGCCCTCCTCAGACCGCGTAATCTTCCATAAACTTCAAAAACACACACGAGGGCTCAAACACCTAGTTCATTACCACCACAAATGTATTCAGTGTAAAAACAGTTGTATACTCACCAGCATAAATAACAGTGGGCACATCAAACGACAAATGCTCCAGTCATAGGTGATGTCATCTCATCATGTGCCGAATGGTTGGAAGGTCAACGCGTTTTGGTGTACAAGCCCCCCGTCCTCGGAGCTTTGTTTGTTGTTTGATGCGCCCACTATTATTTACATCTGTGAGTAAACAACTGTTTTTATGTTGAATACATTTGTGTACTATGCATTTGCACGAGAGTGTGTGTGTTTTTGTTGTTTTTTAATAGTGTGTGTGTGTAGCCCTATGATTTTGTTTTGTTCCTTATTGTGCTTTCAAATATTATTGCCTCCCAATGCAGCTCATTAAACATCTCTTTTAATATGTTGAATCTGATATTTTAATTAGCGTCGTACCTCCATCCCTACCCCCCCGCATTTAACCGGACATCCTTCTCTCTATCTCTGCCACCAATCCCAGCTACTAACCTGAACCTTCAAATCCCATTCAAGACATCTGACCCTCCCACCTGTAACTGGAGGGCACACTAGGCGGATAGTACCAGAATCATCTAATTCTACTATACTTTCATTATCTGAACTTTGTCCACAGCTCAGACCATTATGTGCCATGAAAATGCTCAATGCTCACGAGCAAGGCCGTATACAAAACCTGGCTAAAGGGTTTTAACTACTTGGGTTAATCAAGTTTTTTTGTTATATACAATAGCTAAATAAGTTGACCGCTTTCTAACCCTTTCCCATTGTATTTAAAAAGTTTTGGCTGGTTTCTTGCTTTAGTGATTGCAAAATATTTCCTATACTTACAGGTTACACCTGGGGGCCCACAGCTTTCATTATAGATGACGGATCTGCTGTAGACGGGCTGAACTTGGGTGCTGTTGTTGTGGATGATGAGACCAAAAACATCTTCCTGGTGTACACGCTGTGTGCCCACTACCTGCAGTGTGGCGTCTCTAGTGTCATGGTCACCAATAGCTCTGATGATGGTATTACTTGGAGTACACCGAGAAACCTCTCCTACGAAATCGGCACAACAATGTTCTCCCCTGGGCCAGGCTATGGGATACAGGTTAGTAGAAAGTTGAAAAACTTTTTTAAAAACCTCAGCCTTTACCTTTTACAGTCTAAGTTCACCTTTGGAACATATTACACCCATATTTAGGGTGTAAAATGTAACTTGTTCCAGCTCAGGTTCCTGCTCATCCCCTCACTCCTTCCACTGTGGGAGCAGGTAGGGGATCCTCATCCTGCACCCACTGTCATGTTTTTAAAGGGCATGGCTGTTTACTGCTCCACCCACACCGCCACGTTATTTATTTGTAGGAATCTGTGAATGAACTGCAAGTCCTGTCTGCCATAATGGCAAAGGGCTGGTAATCCATTCATTCTACCTCCAGCTTTGTAACTGAAAGCCTTTATGGAGGTACAGGCAAAAAGCTGCAGGGAGAGTGTGCAGGAGCCTGGCATTGCTCCCATGATCCACTAATTTCAGGTGCAATGCTTTGCAGACTCATGTAGGGAAAATAATAAATGCATATATATCATCGTATTTTCACTAATGTAGCCTTTTAATGTGGGTTTTGGAACCTCTTTGTTATTAGTGGGAAGGGACCTGAAGCAAGGTCTGAAATGCAACCTCAGTTCAAATTTTCTCTGTGTACAGAAAAAGTATGCACCAATGAAAGGCCGCCTGATCGTGTGCGGTCATGGAACCCTGGAGGAGGATGGAGTGTTCTGTCTACTAAGTGATGATCATGGGAAAACCTGGAAGAAAGGTGGAAATTTAGAGGGTCTGCCATTCAAGCAGCATAAAATAATTGGTGACTTCAGTCCTGATGAATGCCAGGTAGGATCCTTCCGCCAGATGCACCCCTGGTCCCTCACTTTCCATGTTCTCCTGACTCCTCTTCATGCTGTGTTACCCATAATCCAAATTACTGTCTTGTCCATCTGACGTCTTAATCAGGTCATGCCTTTTCTCCTCTCTCACAGCCTTATGAGCTTCCAGATGGCTCGGTGGTAATTAATACCCGGAACCAGTACTTTTATCACTGTCACTGCCGAATCGTGGTGTTCTCCACCGATGGTTGCGACTCTCTACCGCTGGAAAATGTCCGCTTCGACGAAGGTTTGCCCGATCCAGCCGTGGCTGCCGGAGCTTTGTTTAAAGGTGGAGTAACCTACTTTGTGAACCCAGCACACCAGACTCAACGTAAGTGTAAAACACAAGATGATTGCCATTTTCTATAAACCAAGACTGTGATAAAGTTTTTGTTCAGTGCTGTACATTGAACCATTTACATTGGCCCTTTACTGTTAGCCTCTAACTTTATTCAAAATTTAGTGTTTTTGTTTTGGATAGAGCAGGGAAGGGTTAGATCCTCTGTCCTGTTTTTCTTACTGGATTACATATAGAAGAGGCAGTAGATTATTCAGTATTGCAAATTACCACTTTCATCATGGCATGTATGCCGTCAAAATTACTAGTCTTAGTAGGATAGAATTTATGCATATGTAGTCATAATGCAATGGCAGCAGATTGTAAAGCTGAGTTGCAAAGAGAAATGCCCAGTACCCCCAGGCATGAAGGAGCATGTGACTTGCTCTGCTTCTTCCCATGACAGCATTGTTGATTGGTCCAGTGTTACCACATGGCAGCAGGGAGTAAATCCTCAGACCTGTGTAAGCTCCATTTTGTAATCTGCAACTGTGTCATCTGGTACATAGTGATCAAATGCAGGCAAAAATATGACACTTGGCCCGCAGATACCACTGCATCATGAAGATGGCAGTGTGCTGATGTTTCATTAAATTTACTGTATGCTGACACTGCTAAATTTTGTGTTAGCAATACAATGCATTTTGTTGTGGTGTGTGTGTGTGTGTGTGTGGGGGGGGGGGGGGGTGTTTGCATTTTTAGGCCTTCATTTGGTGGTAAATAGCAATGGCTATTGTGTGTGTCGTGTGTTTTTTTTTTTTTTTTTTTTTTTTTTTTTTTTAAATCAATGGAAAACTGGCTGAAAATGTATATATATTTCTTGCCATTACCATGACCTACCACCAAAGACCAACCTCTCAAAACAAATTCTTTTACTCCTGACTCCTGCAGCAATATCACGTATGTGTGTGCTTTTGTTGTTTGTACCTGATGTATGGCCCAGGAACAATATTGTGTATTTTTTGTTTTGTTTTTTATTCTATCTGAGACTAGCTGACATTGATACAAAAAAAATTTTTTTTTAATCTAATCTAAAGAGCATCGGGGAGGGCTGTACACAAACTGATCACTGAGATCTGCCAATCATGGAAATTGTGACACTTGGCAGGAAGAGGCTGATGTTCTTTATTAACTTACTATATATATATATTTTTTTTTAAGGTGTAAACCTCACCCTACGTTGGAGTTTCAACTCTGGGTACTCGTGGGAACAGAACGCCTTTCAGATTTGGCCGGGACCTAGTGGATACTCCGCTCTCACCACCCTCTCCCATAGCATTGAAGACAATGCGAACCTCTTTATTGTATATGAGAAAGGAAGACAAGAAATTACAGAATCCATCTCTTTTGTTAAAGTTAATCTCTACAGCAGTCTGTGATTGGCTGCATCACTACTGGATCAATACAAGATTGTACAAAATTCTGCGATTGATTTATTTGGTGCCAAAATTGTGCTGTCTTGAATACAAAAAAAACCCCTACTCTACTCTTTCCTGTCTTCATAAAGAGATACATTTGAGCTGTTCCAGCTACTTAAGTGGCCCCTTCTCTTCCTCGTAGCTGCTGGTTTATGGATGATAACATCCTGTGGCTAATCATCCTTGCCATTATATTCCCACCTGACAAACAATCTGAGGTACCCTTAATGTAACTGGAAGATATAAGACTCAAGAAACTTGAATAGTTGGGAATTATGGCAGGAAATATAAGCCAGCGAATGATTTAGGGCCCCAGACTCCCCCTCATGACTAAAAGCCATACATTACGCAATTTTCTTACCTTCAACCACGTTTAATGCAGTGTTAATGGCGGAATCCCTCCAGCAGTGCTATTGCGTTCTGCCAGCGGGTAGCCTTCCCCACCGCCAGAATACATTGATCCCTGCTGACGGCTATAGCTGCTCGCAGTGATTGCACAAAAAAAAAACCCAAAAAATTGATTGTAGTGATGTAGATTGATTGAGCGACTTCAGTACAGCTAGTTGCCCATAGATCGAAATTTGGCCTGTTCCTTGAACGATTTAGAACCTCTAACATTTTTTAAATGCTCCTGTGTCCTTGTTGAGGTGATTTTCCCTCATTTCCTATTCTGTATGACACCCATTCCCTGGACAGGAGGTGAAGGAAACGCTCTTCTTATTGGGACCCCAGACGGCAATAAAACGGAGTTTCTAAACCTTCCCCACTGTATTAGAAAAATTTGTTTCTGTTGGTTTCTAGGTAGATTTCTCCTCACTTCCTATTCTAAAAGTAAGGCAGAGAAGATATGTGTGTGTGTTCCACCTAAAATCAATTATTCCTTTTGGCTCAGCACCCAAATGTAAAATTACCCAAGCTAATGGCGGTATGTATAATAATATGTACCAGAAACCTATGGATCCACAAATAATTTCATGCAAATGAGTTAAAAATTTCCAACCAAGCCACTTTATGTACTATTTATTGTGTGTTTATATATGATTCTATTTTTCATTTGTGTAAAATATACCAGTTTGTAAAAAAAAAACAAAACAAAAAACATTGAGAGAATTTGGATTGGTCATCGGCATGAAGATGGGTACACACAAGATGCAGGGGGTGTGGACCCGATGGTTCAGAATTTGAACATTTATGATTCACCATACTGGATTTCCTTGACTTTCAAACATCTTAAGAGAAAAATGATTGGACATACTTGAAAATATTGGATTTACTTGGTCATTTGGAGACCTAAAAAAGTGGAAATGAACTTTGGGGCAAGATCACAAATATCAAAGGAGAGACAACTAGACAAAACGCACACGCTTTTATTGTCATCTGTTTGACTGATCAATTCTACTTGTGATTGTAATATAGTGGTCTAAATCTTTTTGTTTAATAATTATAATTCTATTTTTGAGAATCAATAGTTAACATATGCCTACTGCAATTTAATCCCAGTTGCATGTCCAATGCATGGATGGCAGATAGGTACTCAATACCATTGGTTTTGAACTGTTCCACCTACTTAAGTAGCCCCTTCGCTTCTTTCTGCAGTTTTACGAATGGCCACTTCCTGTGACTAACCATTCATGCCGTGATATTCCCAAGTTATCAAAACAATCTGAGGTTACCTTATTGAAACTGGATGATAGAAGTCTCAAGAAAAGTGAATAGTTGGGAATTATGGCAGGAGATCTAAGCCAGCGGGTGTTTTTAGTGCCCCAGACTATACCCATGACTAAGGCAAGCCATACATTATGCTTTTTTATTTTTTTCCTTCAACCATGCTTAATGTGTTACTAAACCTACAACAGTAAAATCAGTCTGTATTCAAACCAGGCACTAAGCTCTCCAGCCAGTCACAGCGAACTTTGCAAAGGCAGCCAATCGGATTGGCTGCCTTTGCAAAGTTCGCTGTGAGTGGCTGGAGAGCTTAGTTACTGGTTTGAATGCAGCAGTTAGTAACAGGCGGGGAGTGAGGAGAGCGGAGGTAGCCGTGTGGTGTTCAGTTTGGCTTGCTGGTGTGAGTGAGCCCGTACAGGCATGCCCACTTGTGCTGGGTCATTTCAGCTATTGTGCAGCTGACAACCGGTAGACAGGATCTTGCATATAGCACTTTATGTAGACTAAATTTAACATTTTTCTGTTTTCTTTTTTGTGTGTGTGATTTTATTCTGGACAAATTAAGGTTTAAGGCTTTCATCCACGTGGGTTCATCGACCCAAAACTCTATGTGCAGAGTTGCATTTACAAGAAAACCCCCCCAATTTTTAGGACTTTAAAGGCATCCATCCATAAATAAAAAGATTTACATCGTTCTTTATTTAGTAACAAACAAAAAATAATTAAGGCAGCTGTTTGTAAGGATCAATACGTTATTGTATCACCATCATATAATCAACATTACAGAGTTTTTTCTTTTACAACAATCCAACACGTTTCAGAGTGAATCTACTCCTTCAGGGATAAAGCTCTGCAAGAGGGTGATACGATCAACAAAATTGAGATACAGTCATTTAGAACATATATATACAAGAACATATATATACACACACAACAATCTTGACAGCATCTACAGTCAGGTCCATAAATATTGGGACATCCACACAATTCTAACATTTTTGGTTCTATACACCACCACCACAATGGATTTGAAATGAAACAAACAAGATGTGCTTTAACTGCCGACTGTCAGCTTTAATTTGAGGGTATTTACATTCAAATCAGGTGAACGGTGTAGGAATTACAACAGTTTGCATATGTGCCTCCCACTTCTTAAGGGACCAAAAGTAATGGGACAGAATAATAATCATAAATCCAACTTTCACTTTTTAATACTTGGTTGCAAATCCTTTGCAGTCAATTACAGCCTGAAGTCTGGAACGCATAGACATCAGCAGACGCTGGGTTTCATCCCTGGTGATGCTCTGCCAGGCCTCTACTGCAACTGTCTTCAGTTCCTGCTTGTTCTTGGGGCATTTTCCCTTCATTTTGTCTTCAGCAAGTGAAATGCATGCTCAATCGGATTCAGGTCAGGTGATTGACTTGGCCATTGCATAACATTCCGCTTCTTTCCCTTAAACTCTTAGGTTGCTTTTGCAGTATGCTTTGGGTCATTGTCCATCTGCACTGTGAAGCGTCCAATGAGTTCTGAAGCATTTGGCTGAATATGAGCAGATAATATTGCCCGAAACACTTCAGAATTCATCCTGCTGCTTTTGTCAGCAGTCACATCATCATTAAATACAAGAGAGCCAGTTCCATTGGCAGCCATACATGCCCACGCCATGACACTACCACCACCATGCTTCATTGATGAGGTGGTATGCTTAGGATCATGAGCAGTTCCTTTCCTTCTCCATACTCTTCTTTTCCCATCACTCTGGTACAAGTTGATCTCGGTCTCATCTGTCCATAGGATGTTGTTCCAGAACTGTGAAGGCTTTTTTAGATGCTGTTTGGCAAACTCTAATCTGGCCTTCCTGTTTTTGAGGCTCACCAATGGTTTACATCTTGTGGTGAACCCTCTGTATTCACTCTGGTGAAGTCTTCTCTTGATTGTTGACGTTGACACACATACACCTACCTCCTGGAGAGTGTTCTTGATCTGGCCAACTGTTGTGAAGGGTGTTTTCTTCACCAGGGAAAGAATTCTTCGGTCATCCACCACAGTTGTTTTCCGTGGTCTTCCGGGTCTTTTGGTGTTGCTGAGCTCACCGGTGCGTTCCTTCTTTGTAAGAATGTTCCAAACAGTTGTTTTGGCCACGCCTAATGTTTTTGCTGTCTCTCTGATGGGTTTTTTTGTTTTTTCAGCCTAATGATGGCTTGCTTCACTGATAGTGACAGCTCTTTGGATCTCATCTTGAGAGTTGACAGCAACAGATTCCAAATGCAAATAGCACACTTGAAATGAACTCTGGACCTTTTATCTGCTCATTGTAATTGGGATAATGAGGGAATAACACACACCTGGCCATAGAACAGCTGAGAAGCCAATTGTCCCATTACTTTTGGTCCCTTAAGAAGTGGGAGGCACATATGCAAACTGTTGTAATTCCTACACCGTTCACCTGATTTGGATGTAAATACCCTCAAATTAAAGCTGACAGTCTGCAGTTAAAGCACATCCTGTTAGTTTCATTTCAAATCCATTGTGGTGGTGTATAGAGCCAAAAATGTTAGAATTGTGTCGATGTCCCAATATTTATGGACCTGACTGTATATACGATATTATTGTATAAACATTGGTATTCAATACTCACACCAATCACACATAATCCTCATTGTTTAAAAAGGCTGTTTGATCCTGTCTTCTCTGATCCTCCCCTTCTACTGTTTCCAATGCATCTGCTAATATTACTAAGTACTAGGAGACACTCGCATACTCATTTTAGTGTGTATTGCTAGAGAGGTTTTTTTTTTCTTTGGGAAGGTGCTTGGGATTAGCACAGGACCAATCAACATGGTCCAGACAGAGGGTCAGGGGTTATGCAGCCTCATAGGACAGTCAGAGCAGAATAAAAACTTCTCCTACAAGCTTTAACCTGTGCTCAGCTGGACACTGATAGAGGTCACGAGACTGCTATATACTGCTGAGAAAAGGTCTTTAGCTGTTCTGTGTACTGTGGGAAACCAGATATAGTGAATGCAAGGTCCTGGGTTTAGTAACACTTTAAGACCACTTGTAGTACCACACCAGACAAAAAAGTACAGTATACATAAAAGAAAACAAAAGAGCAGACTCGGTGGACCACTTGGTCTTTTTTTCTGCTGTCACCCATTTGTGTTTCTACTAGAAGGAAAATGCCATGTCAAGATAACTAAGGAAACTTTTATATAGATAATTCATGATTGATATTGAAAGTATGTTTTTTATGGGATTGACTGGTTTTACTTTTATAAAGCTATTCTTTAAGGTTCAATCAAATATATGTTTTTAAAGAGTGAATAAAAATAAGTTTGATACATTGGGCTAAACATATTTTGGTGGTTATAGACTATCAGTAGAGATGAATTACTATTCTGAAATCTGTATATTTTGAAACAGTGTGATTTCTACATTATAGACTGGATGAGGAACATGTTATTGGTTGTAGCAAGCATAAAGTCATGTCCACCATCAGAAGTAAATCTTCATAATAGCCTTTCAGGGGTAGTGTATGAGAATCATATTCCTGCTGTGGTGTCTGTTTAGCCTACAATAAAAATGGGTGGGCTGCCAGTAATGACTTTCATTTTTTGAAAATGCCAATTGCCTAGCTGTGTCTGGCTACAGTACTTTGAATTGCTGACGCTGAATGAAAATGGTGCAAATTAAATCAGAGTACATTCAGAAATTTTAATCTCCATAATTGAATGTGTAGGGGGCTTACATACCACCTTTGTTTTCCTGCAGTAAGCCAGGGGGATAGCACAACTGGTCAAAGCTGTGAACCTACCTGTCCCTTCACATGGAAGGATGCAAGGATTATATTTTTTTCAAGTAGTACAACACTCCATGAGACATTCTACAGGAACAGGTAAAAAGGAGTATTATATAGGCAGGGATCAAGTAGTGAAACATCCAACAACCATCAATTTATCTCCCATGCCAACAGCAGTTATAAAGTATGCCTTAAAAAAGTTGGTTAGCAAGCCTAATTTGGATCTTCCTTAAGGTGCCAAAGTTCCCAAACTCTGTTGTGCTTATACAGGGTAATATTCAAGTGTGCACTAAGAGTCTCCATAAGCTCAACATCTTTAATTCTAGCGTACAGCTCAACTAGTAATGGTGGGTCTCTTTTTTTTTTTTTTTTTTCCCCCCCAGTGAAGAGACACCAGCCAACATGCCACCATAAGGACATGAAGTGATAATGTTTTAGAAGGTTTGGAGAGGGTGTGGGGATCAGGCCTAGCAAGAGCACCTTGGCCGTAAAAGAAAAAGTTGTATCAAATACACAATGTAATAGGTGGTGGACCATCTGCCAATAGGGTTCTGTACTTGGACACTGCCAATATACAGTGGATATAAAAAGTCTACACACCCCTGTTAAAATGTCAGATTTGAGACCAAGATAAATAATTTCGGAACTTTTTCCACCTTTAATGTAACCTATAAACTGTACAACTCAGTTGGACAACAAACTGAAATATTTTAGGGGAGGGAGTAAAAATAGAAAACTAAAATAATATGGTTGCATAAGTGTGCACACCCTTAAACTAATAATTTGTTGAAGCACCTTTTGATTTTATTGCAGCACTCAGTCTTTTTGGGTATGAGTCTGTCTGCATGGCACATCTTGATTTGGCAATATTTTCCCACTCTTCCTTACAAAAACACTCCAAATCTGTCAGGGCATCTCCTGTGCACAGCCCTCTTCAGATCACCCCACAGATTTTCGATTGGATTGAGGTCTGAGCTCTGGCTGGGCCATTCCAAAATTTGAATCTTCTTCTGCTGAAGCCATTCCTTTGTTGATTTGGATGTATGCTTTGGGTCGTGCCAGTGGGCGTATAGCATGAAGTACTTTGAGTGTCAGGTACTAAAAGTAAAGCAGAGGTTTCACCCTCTGCCCCTCCTCAGTTTCTCACCTTCAACCTACTAGTGTCAATGCACAGATTAGCAGATCTCCAATGAGCCCTCCAATGAGTGACAGTATGTAAAAAAATAAAAATATAAAAAAAATTTAAAAAATGTTTAAAAATTATAATTTTTGGTTATAAACTAATTTGGGTTTTTTTTTTACTAAAAATATAACGGAATACATTTTGGCCAAGATTTATGATGAAATACTATTTGTTTGCAAAATTTTATAAG
Source organism: Staurois parvus (assembly GCF_062004578.1). Taxonomy (NCBI): domain Eukaryota; kingdom Metazoa; phylum Chordata; class Amphibia; order Anura; family Ranidae; genus Staurois; species Staurois parvus. The sequence continues at coordinate 3,994,597 of NW_028318929.1, forward strand.
AAAAACACTTTTTTTCAAAATTTTGGACTTTTTAATTTATATAACAAAAAAATTAAAATCCCAGTGGTGAATAAATACCACCAAAATAAAGCTTTATCTATCTAAAAAAAATGCTAAAAAATTCATATGGGTACAGTGTTGCATGACTGCGCAATTGTCATTCAAAGTGTGATAGCGCTGAAAACTGAAAATTGGCCTGTACAGGAAGGGGGTAAAAGTGTCCGGACTGGAAGTGGTTAACCAGTGGATTGAATGAAAACAACCTCACAGATTCATTCCTGCATCCATGCAAACAGTGTGGCCTCCCCCTGCTGTCAGAATTCACTGATCATTGCTGCAGCCAATTGAATGCTGGTTTTTCAACAGGACCATTCGACAGAAGCCAGTCTAACAATTGGATTCTGTGAACAGAGAGAGCTACACATCGATCAAAATGTGGACTGTTCCTGCTGAACTGTACGAGTATTCTTACTACATGAGTATACCCAGCTTTAGTGGTTTACGAAGCTTGGACACCGCTCCTCCTCCATGTGTCCTGCCCATGGGATGCGTGGCAGTGACTCTTGTATAGTGATCTGGGTGGGTTGCTCTGTTGGGGATGTTGGGCTTGGGATCGTGTTTCTTTCTGGATGGCCTTCTGGATTGTAGCCGGTCCACGCACCCCCAGTACATGTACCTGCATTATGTATGACGTCACAAGACACTTATGCGAATAATGGAGAATGCATGATGGGGCATCAAAGGAAAGTGCAGTCATTCATGGGCTCAGTGTGGAACCATACATATGTGTTTCACAATCATGATGTTTCTGATCTTATTTTGAGGATGGGCTGTTCTTTCCACTATGAGCCGTCATTCTAAGCACATACAATACATTATAAGAACATGGACCATGATAACATTTGTCATGGCCCATGTTCTTAATTTATTATGATATTGTTTCAGCCTATATTGGTACACAGTACACAGTAATGGAACATGGATCTGTTTTGAACAGGGGTGGACTGACAACTTATGGGGCCCCCGGGCAATAGGGGATCATAGGGCCCCTGTGTCCTTGCTCAAACTCAAAAAAGCCTATGAAAAAGGTACCAGCGTCATCTCATATGGCCCCCTACTGACCCCGGGCCCTCGAGCAGTGCCCGAGTTTCTAAATGGTCAGTCCGCCCCTGGTTTTGAATTTAATAATTTATTTATCATAGGTACTTATATAGCACCATCCATTTATGCAGCACTTTACAGATATACATATATTGTACATTCACATCAGTCCCTAGCTCTCAAGGGGTGTACAATCTAAGGTTCCTAACTCACATTCATACATACACATACTAGGGATAATTTAGACAGGAACCAATTAGCTTATCAGCATGTCTTTGGAATATGGAAGGAAACTGGAGCAGCTGGAGGAAACCCACACAGGCACAGAGAGAACATGCAAACTCCAGGCAGGTGGTGCTGTGGGTGGGATTTGAACCAATGACCCTAGTACTGCTAGGTGGAAGTGCTAACCATTTAGCCACTGTGCTGCCCATAATAATAGCAGTTAGTGTATGGGGTTATACTTATGAACGTCTTGGTAAAAGGGAAATAAATTGTCACAATGTTTTTATATCCCTGCATGAGAAATACAATGTATGTTTTGTATAATTTCTTGATGTGTATACCTTAAAAAGTTTGGCTTTTTCACATAAAGATTTCTCACCATAAAATGGACGTCTCAGATCATTACACCATCCATTGAAGGATGACTCTCTGTTAGTGGTAGAAAAATAGGTCATTGACAGCCTCAGACTCTCACTGATGCTCTCTTGGGTTATCGGAGGTCTCCAGTTCTTTGATGGACATCTCAGATCTTTACACCATCCACTGAAGATGGTGATCGAGAAGAGGCCATTGACATCCTGAGACTGTCACTGATGTAAATTAAGTAGATGAAATATTCCACCTCTTTTGGGTCTATGGGCATCTCCAGTTCTTGGATGTATTCTTATGGGGGCAACTGATCTGTAGGTATACTCTGATGGGAGCAACTGATCTATGGGGATATTCTGATGGGGGCAACTGGTATATAAGCATACTCTGATGGGGCAGCTGACTTATGGGGGTACTGTGATGGAGGCAACTATTCTATGGGGGCATATTAATGGGGCAACTGATATTTGAGGGTATTCTGATTGGGGCTCCTGATTTATGGGGGTACTCTGATGGGGACCCCTGGTGTAAGGGGATAGTCTCATAGAGGCAACTAATATATGAGGGTATTCTGATCAGATGTCCTGATTTATGAGAGTACACTGATGGGGGCACCTAATGTAATGAGTTACACTGATAGGGGCACAAACATGAAATTCGGACCTCGGCTGGAAGAAAATTTTAGTGACCAGACCTTATTGAATTTTAATTTAATACCCTTGGTATAGTGTATGGCCATGTCTAGGGAAAGGAGTGGTCTTTTTTTTTGGTATCTATTGGTAAGAAGGAAGCAGAGTGGCAGAGTGGTGCTGATCCAGGGATGGAAGATGAGGAGGGACAGAGGTGAGGATGCAGAGAAGGGAAGGAGGAAGGAAGATGCTGGGTGTCACTGGTGACTACATGAGCAGAGGCAGGAAAATATCACTGGTATGGCAGTGGCCAATGGGCAGAAGGGGATACTGATATGGTAGTGATCAACGGATGGGGAGGATTCTGATATGGTAGTGATCAGTGGATGGAGGTGATGCTGATATGGTAGTGGTAAATGGGTGGAAGAAATTATGTATATGGCAGTGGACAGTTGATGGAGTAGGTGATGTTGATTTGGTATTGATCAATGGTTGGACTAGGTGATGCTAATATGCTAGTGATCAATGGATGGAGGAGGTGATGCTGATATGGTAGTGGTCAATGGATGGAGGAGGTGATGCTGATATGGTAGTGATCAGTGGATGGAGGAGGTGATGCTGATATGGTAGTGCTAAATGGGTGGAAGAAATTATGTATATGGCAGTGGACAGTTGATGGAGTAGGTGATGTTGATTTGGTAGTGATTAATGGTTGGAGTGGGTGATGCTAATATGCTAGTGATCAGTGGATGGTGGAGAGGATGCTGATATGGTAGTGGTCAATGGATGGAGGAGGTGATGCTGATATGGTAGTGGTCAGTGGATGGTGGAGGGGATGTTGATATGGTAGTGGTCAGTGGATGGTGGAGGGGATGCTGATATGGTAGATATCAGTGGATGGAGTAGATTATTCTTTTAGTAGTGATCAGTGGATGGTGGAGGGGATGTTGATATGGTAGTGGTCAGTGGATGCTGGAGGGGATGTTGATATGGTAGTGGTCAGTGGATGGTGGAGGGGATGTTGATATGGTAGTGGTCAGTGGATGGTGGAGGGGATGTTGATATGGTAGTGGTCAGTGGATGGTGGAGGGGATGGTGATATGGTAGTGGTCAGTGGATGGTGGAGGGGATGCTGATATAGTAGATATCAGTGGATGGAGTAGATTATTCTTATAGTAGTGATCAGTGGATGGAGGAGGTAGTACTGATATAATAGTGGTCAGTGGGTGGAAAAAATGATGTATATGGCAGTGGACAGTTGATGGAGGAGGTGATGCTGATATGGTAGTGGTCAATGGTTGGAGTAGATGATGTCTATGGTAGTGATCAGTGGATGGAGGAAGTGGTTCTGATATGGTAGTGATCAATGGATGGGGGGAGGGATGCTGATATGGTAGTGATCAATGTTTGGGGGGAGGGATGCTGATATGGTAGTAATCAATGATTGGAGAAGGGGGTGCTGTTATGGTAGTGTTCAAGGATGAAGGAGGTGGTAGTGATCAGTGGATAGAGGAGGTAAGGCTGACATAGTGGTGATTAATAGATGGAGGAGAGGGTGCCAGGGAAGGAGTCAGTATACGGTGTATTAGTGGTCCTCATTGGGAGGGAGGAAGAGATGACGCTGAGGATGGGAGAAGGAGAACAGTCTGTCATTGGTACCTACAGGGGGAGGGATAAGGAGATGATGCTGGATGAGGATGAAGGCAGAACACAAGGGGAGGGGGAAGGGCTGTGCACAGAGGACACACTGACAGCTGCACAGAGGATCCCAATAAATCTAAAAGCCATATCCTGAATAGAAATCCCATTTTATTGTACAGGGCACCATGACCAGCCAGTCACAGGGCATCCAGCAGCTGCTGCAGGCAGAGAAGAGAGCAGCCGAGAGGGTGGCAGAGGCCAGGAAACGTAAGATTGGTGTCTGTCTGTCTGTTTGGATGGGTGATGAGAAGGATGAATGTTCCTCCACAACTGATCCTGATCTCTTCATTCTCTAGGTAAAGCTCGACGGCTGAAGCAGGCAAAGGAGGAGGCACAGGGCGAGATCGAACAATATCGACTGGAGAGAGAGAGGGAGTTCCAGGCTCAGCAACGCATGGTATGTGCATCCCAAATTAGGGGGAAAAAAAGAAATAAAATAAATATAAATATATATATACACACTGTATACATCTCAGATACTAGAGGTCTTGTGACTCTATGGCCCTATGGCAGCCAAGACTCACAAGTGTAATGGCCATATTGGACTCTATAAAAAAAAAAAAGGTTTCCATGTACCATGGCAAGGTAGCATCATCATGAGATCTCACTGCCATGGGAAGACCTGTCATGTATGAGAGTATAAAGAGGACCTGTCATGTATGGGAGTAAATGGAGGACTTGTCATACATGGGAGTATAAAGAGGACCTGTCATGTATGGGAGTATAAAGAGGACCTGTCATGTATAGGAGGACCTGTCATGTACGAGAGTATAAAGAGGACCTGTCATGTATGACAGTATAAAGAAAACCTGTTAAGTATGAGAGTATAAGGAGAACCTATTATGTATAGGAGTATAAAGAGGACTTGTTTTTTAATGGCAGTATAAAGAGGACCTGTCACGTATGAGAGTATAAAGAGGACCTGTCATGTATGGCAGTATAAAGATGACCTGTCATGTATGAGAGTATAAAGAGGACCTGTCATGCATAGGAGTATAAAGAGTACCTGTCATGTACGAGAGTAAACGGAGGACCTGTCATGTATGGGAGTATAAGGAGGACCTGTCATATATGAGAGTATAAGGAGGACCTGTCATGTATAGGAGTATAAAGAAAACCTGTTAATTATGAGAGTATAAGGAGGACCTATTATGTATAGGAGTATAAAGAGGACTTGTTTTGTATGGCAGTATAAAGAGGACCTGTCATGTATAGGAGTATAAAGAGGACCTGTCATGTATAAGAGTATAAAGAGGACCTGTCATGTATGAGAGTATAACGAGGACCTGTCATGTATGGCAGTATAACGAGGACCTGTCATGTATGAGAGTATAAGGATGACCTGTCATGTATGGCAGTATAAAGAGGACCTGTCATGTGACTAATAAGTTTTCAATTTACCTTTGTCAGATCAGTGAAAAGTGGATTCTGACTGGCTGCCATTAATCTCTGCATCGTGCACATTGTCTCATTAAAGCTGAACTCCTGGTATTTTTTTAGCTGTAGTTACTTTGGTCCAGCTTGGCACAATGTAAATATACCTATCTCATACCTAAGGAACCGCTGGGGAAGCCAACAATCACTGTACTATTCAGTGGTACTATTGTGATTGCTGCAATTTTCGGCCCTGTGCCAAGCAACTGCCCCACTTCACACTGACCACATGGGGTTGCTCACTCATCACTACTGCCATTTTCAGAATGCCTTGTGTGTTTTTGGTGAATACAAGGCTTTCTTTGATTGAGGTGGAGAGGAGGGACAGTGACATCATGGGCCCAAGAGATTGTGGCAATCACTTTAGTAGCACCAAGTGCTACAGGGATTGTCAGCTTCCACAGTGGTCCCTTAGGTATGGGATACGCATAGCTACATTATGCCAAGCTGGACCAGTGTAAATGTGCAATTAAGACCATCAATGGCATTCAGCTTTAAAGTGGTTATAAACCTCATATGCATAATTTCTCAAAGACATGCACTATTTCATAGTTTGTTCAATCAAAATCCAAAGCACTGTAGTGTCCCTCTAGATAGCCAGGGGGAGCTAGAGTTTAATTTTTAGTTAGAAGAGCGCAGTAGCAGCCTGGGTGTGATAGCTAGCAGGGCCAAATTTCAGTCAGACCTGAGAGGCTCTGCAGACCAGTTCCGTGATACCTCCCCCTGCTCTAGAATCTTGGAGAAGATTCTAGAAGCAGTGGGCGAGGGTGAGGAGAAACTTGGCCTGCACACTTGGAGGACCTTGGCCAAGACCCAAGCAGGAGGCTTGGCATGGGACCAGGGTAGCCTTCAAATGTGGTAGAGCCTGCTCAGTAGCAGGAGAGCTTTGGTGGAAGATGAAGTGAGAGGCTAGAGAGCAGGATTCTGGGAGGGGGCCCAGATGGGAAGAGGTTCACCTACAGTCAATGGAGCTGGAAAGGAGGAAAGCTCAGTACCTCATCGGCCCCCAGAGCAAGGGCCATCTGTGCAGCAGGGAAGGAGCAGCCCAGCAGAAGACCCGAGAGCAGCCACCAACTCATCAACTCATAGACAAGAGGCGTAAGTAAACCTGCATCCCCTGGGCCAGAAAGGGGAAGGGGCAATCTAGTGGGAAACTGGATCAGCTTGCTACCCAGGGCTGTCTTATATTTAAAGTGACAGGCACTGGATCCCCTGCACAGGGATTCCTTCAGACAGCTGGATAGAGGAGTATCTGGGGTCTGGGGTGGAGATGTTGGCTAGCTCTCCAAGAACAGAATTTGTACAGTTAAAGAGACTTATACACAGCTCCAGGAATATTATCCTCAGTTGCTGTTCCCTTGGGCATCCCATACACCCCTCACCCCATCCAAGCTCAAATTCTAATAAAATAAAAAAAAAACAAGCTCAAGGACTGGTTACTATTTCCTGTATGCAAGTCTATGTGGAAAAATGCATGTTGCCTGGCTGTGCAGGACTATAGGGAGACGCAAAACTCAGCGACTCCTAAGGAGTTAGCGCTACAGCGCTGTATTTATATCTCTGCGCCTATCACAGCTCTCTGAAAATCTCTGGTCTGTGGGCGTGTCTACAGACCGGAGCTCTGAAGGTGGAGTCATGACATCACTGGCCTCACCTCCAGCTCTACACTTGCACACTAGCACTGGCTTAGCAGTGTGCACAGTGCTGAAGTGTGTGTGTACATCACTCCCCGTTGCGGGGGGGGTGTGTGTAGCTGGGAGGTGGGGCCAGTGATGTCAGGACTCTGGTACCCAAGGACTGGAGATTAGAGAGCTGTGACAGTCCTAGAGATGAAAATAATGAGATGTCTTTGAGAACTGACGTATATGAGGGTTACAAGCACTTGAAACTAGACAGACTCAGGCTGAGGCAGCAGGAGACACCAGCACCTTTCACTCATGCTCGTGCATGAGTCTCTTTTGCATGTCTGTCAATCAAAGAAAAGGGGGCGTGATGACACTTTTTTTTTTTTTTTAAATACATGAAATGCAGCGTTAGTTATCCCAAATAAATCGCATTATATAAAACATAATGATAAAAGTCCAATTGTGTAGTTCTAAAAAAGTGTCCTATAGATACTCCTGGAGCTCCCCCAACCAGTGCGCCTGAAGGAATGGGGAAGAAAGGATCCTCCACCATCAAACTACACACAACCTCTTACCGCAACTTGTTGACTACTAATCTAGCAGTCAAACCACGTATGGATTAAACAATTCTGGCAGGAGATCTCCAATGTTTCCAATTAGGACCTTATCCACAGCACTACACAGCCAGGAATTCGGCCACACAGATGTTGAATTCTTTCAAGCGCATAGGCAGAAAAGAGAACAGAACCACCCCATAGTGTAATATACTTCAGCAATTCAAAGTTAATAAAACATATTGCACTTACATAGATCCTGATAAAAATGGCATTCAATATAACCAATCATTGTTAACCAACAAGATGGCCGCGGTACGTTGCGTGAGGACTTCACACGCCGTTGCTCCACTGGACACGTTTCGTCATAAGAAAGACATCGTCAGGGGCCTTTTTTTTTTTTGCATGTGTTGGATTATTTTCCAGTAGCATAGCAGGGAGGATTACAGATGACAGCCTGCTCATTTCCCTGCCAAATTGTGCACAAATGAGTTGTGCTGCTTTGCTGTGTTAGTTAAAATGTTCAGTTTACTTTTCGTTATTGGTGTTTACAACCGCCTTAAAGCTGAAGCCAGGAGAACATCCAAACTACCCATGCAGCATGGCTTCTCCTCCCACCATACAGTAGTTTTACTAACTTATCCCTTGCAAACAGACACAAAAGTGCTGTCTGATTGAATACTACCATGTGTAAACAACATATTCATTTAAAGACATGCAAAACATTGTTCATATCCACTTGTATTTTCCATATAAACAAAAGTGTAGTCTCTTAGTAGTGCTGTGTGCTATTCCTTTAAGTGATGTGCAAAGTCTTTGCAGTGGGTTGCTCCCCTCCAGTGTTTCCCACTCACTCACCTACGGTAGTGGACTCTTACATATGAAATAAGAGTCATATGCACTTGATACTCAGTAATCCTGGGGTTGCTGGGACTTGTATTCCTCCTCTGGGACTGCTCTTTTAGAGCAGCAGCACTCCTAGGATTGCTGGGACTTGTGTTCCTCCTCTGGCATCACTCCTTTAGTGTACTGATAATGCTCAGGCTGATGGTTTACTGCCATGTAAAGGGAAACACATAGCGGAATTCCATTTATTTGTGTGCAATCTAATCTTTTGAGGTTTTTAAACAGACAAAATGCAAAAATAAAAACAGAAAACATGCCCTCATAATAGGACATACAAAAAATTATAAAAAGGAAGGGGGAGTGTATACAAAAAACAAAGTGAGGGCAAAGCAAAATACAGCTAAGGGTAAACAGCATATGGGGCCAGTTGATGCGGAGCAAAAAACCAAAGAGCCTTTGAATAAATGCAAGAACATATAATGCAATGGCTGCAACATTGGCACAGTGCCTTGAAAAAGTATTCACACCCCTTGAAATTTTCCACATTTTGTCATATTACAAACAAAAACATAAATGAATTTTATTGGGATTTTATGTGACAGACCAACACGAAGTGGCACATAATTGGGAAGTGGAAGGAAAATGATAAATGGTTTTCAACATTTTTTACAAATAAATATGTGAAAAGTGTGGGGTGCATTTGTATTCAGTCCCCCGAAGTCAATACTTTGTAGAACCCCCTTTCACTGCAATTACAGCTGCAAGTCTTTTTGGGGATGTCTCTACCAGCTTTGCATGTCTAGAGAGGGACATTTTTGCCCATTCTTCTTTGCAGAATAGCTCAAGCTCTGTCAGATTGGATGGAGGACGTCTGTGAACAGCAATTTTCAAGTCTTGCCACAGATTCTCAATGGATTTAGGTCTGGACTGTGACTGGGCCATTCTAACACATGAATATGCTTTGATCTAAACCATTCCATTGTAGCTCTGGCTGTATGTTTAGAGCCGTTGTCCTGCTGTAAGGTGAACCTTCTCCTCAAGTCTTTTGCAGACTCTAACAGGTTTTCTTTCTAAGATTGCCCTGTATTTGGCTCCATCCATCTTCCCATCAACTCTGACCAGCTTCCCTGTCCCTGCTGAAGAAAAGCATCCCCACACCATGGTGCTGCCACCACCATATTTCATGGTGGGGATGGTGTGTTCAGGGTGATGTGCAGTGTTAGTTTCCAACACATATCATTTTGCTTTTAGGACAAAAAGTTAAATTTTGGTCTCATCTGACCAGAGCACCTTCTTCCACATGTTTGCTGTGTCCCCCACATGGCTTTTTGCGAACTGCAAATGGGACTTCTTATGGCTTTCTTTCAGCAATAGCTGTTTTTCTTGCCACTCTTCCATAAAGGCCAGATTTGTGGAGTGCACGACTACTAGTTGTCCTGTGGACAGATTCTCCCACCTGAGATGTGGATCTCTACAGCTCCTCCAGAGTTCCTATGGGCCTCTTGGCTGCTTCTCTGAATAATGCTCTCCTTGCCCAACCTGTCCGTTTAGGTGGACGGCCATGTCTTGGTAGGTTTGCAGTTGTGCCATACTCTTTCCATTTTCAGATGGTGGATTGAACAGTGCTCAAAGATGTTCAAAGCTTGGGATTTTTTTCATCACCTAACCCTGCTTTAAACATCTCCACAGCTTTATCCCTGACCTGTCTGGTATGTTTCTTGGCCTTCATGATGCTGTTTGTTCACTAATGTTCTCTAACAAACCTCTGAGGGCTTCACAGAACAGCTGTATTTATACTGAGATTACATTACACACAGGTGGACTCTATTTTATAATTAGGTAACTTCTGAAGGCAATTGGTTCTACTAGATTTTAGTTAGGGGTATCAGAGTAAAGGAGGCTGAATGCAAATGCATGCCACACTTTTCAGATATTTATTTGTAAAAATATTTGAAAACCATTTATCATTTAACTTCCACTTCACAATTATGTGTCACTTTGTGTTGGTCTATCACATAAAATCCCAATAAAATACAGCTACATTTTTGGTTGTAACATGACAACATGTGGAAAATTTCAAGGCTCTGTATATCTTAAAGAATAATAACAATAATAGTAATAAGAACCAGGCGCTAAAAGAAGTATACACTGAGTTACAAAGGTGCCTCCATAAGGTTACCACATTACAAGCAAGCATAAACTGCATAACAATCAGTAATAACAGGCCACCCCTGAACCCCATCCTGGTCCAAAAAAAATAATTTTTGGAGTAATAGAAAGGGGCGGACTTACCATTTGGAAACTCGGGCACTGCCCGAGAGCCCGGGGTCAGTAGGGGGCCCCATGAGATGTCCCTGGTACCTTTTTCATAGGCTTTTTTGAGTTTGGGCAAGGACACGGGCCCCATGATCCCCTATTGCCCGGGAGCCTCATGAGTTTTCAGTCCACCCCTGGTAATAGAAGAAAGCAGGAAAGAAGGGAAGAGAAGAAAAAAGGGAAAAACTGCAGCCCAAGAAGGCCTCCTAGAAACAAAGAGGAAATCCACCAGAAGAAGCAATCCCTGGTATAGCTAACCAGCCATCACCCAGAAAGGAGATCTCGAAGTGCAGAAGGTTCTCTGTACATGTTTCAGGGAAGCCATGTGTGGTGACAGCGCTGGTATGTACCAGCTTCTTGTGCCAGGAGAGAATCCATGCGTTCAACGGGATTCATCTCTTCCACCCACTCCAGGAGAGTCAGAATATGAGTCGTTCACCAATGGCAAGGTATAACGAGCTAGCGGCCTTCAAGAAGTGGCGCAAGATGCCCTGTTTAATATGCCTATATGGCCCAGGAAGAACTGAGAGCAGAACCAACTGCCTCCTAGATTGTAAGCTCCAAGGAGCAGGGCCCTCAAATCCCTCTTGTATTGAACTATATTGTTGCTGTATCGGCGCTATATAAATCCTGTATAATAATAATATTGGGAACAGTCAAGTCCATAAGAGCAGTATAGATGCTTAGAACTAGATCCCAGAAGGCGTGTATGGGAGGGCACTTCCATCAAACATGCAAAAGGGAACTGATGCCCATAAGGCAACGCCAGCAATGGTCAGAGACTGTAGGACACATTCTATGAAGAGTTGTTGAGCACCGGTACCACCTGGAGAGCAGTCTTGAAGTTAGTCTCCTGGGATTCACTGCTCTAGGATAAACGATAATTGAAAACAAATGATTTCTCCTAATCTTCCAAGTTAGTTTATTTAAAATCACATGCAACATTGGTTACACTCACCTAAATAGTATAAAACAGAACAGAATCTCTGGACTGGAAGTGACGCATCAACGTGCATTCCACTATGCGCTCCACCAACCGGAAATGACCTCACCAATAGTTGCCACCTAACATGTTTCACCCCTCAAACTGGGTGTCTTCAGAGGCTGCAACTTTAGTTAAAGGAATAGCACACAGCTCCACTGAGAGACTGCACTTTTGTTTATTTCTGGAAGATACAAGTGGATATTGACTATTTTTCGCATGTGCGTAAATGAATTTATTATTTATGCCTGGTAGTATTCAATTAGACAGCGCTTTAGTGTTTGCAATTTTGAGGGTTTAGAACCTTAGCAAAGCAGCAGCCTAATATAATTTTTAAAGTTTATTTTCTGGTTTAATTGTTTTCACATAAGTTGATATCACATAATTTAGAGCTATGTATCCTAGTGCGGGTTTTAAAATACTAATTTACCTTACCCATTGCTCCTCTAGCGGCCAACTCCATCCCCTACCTTCCAGTGCTCTGGGTCTTTGGACGGGCCATCTAAAGTCTTACTTACAATGCAGGATTGATGGTCTTCCATTGTACTTGATGACATCTTTCTTCCTTTTGTGTTTGATCTGTGTCAAACATTTGGGAACTGCACAGACACCAGGATTGATATGACAGTATTATTTCTGATTGTCCACAGCATCTAAAATACCTTAGAATATATTCAGGGTGACAAGTTAGCCCTGGTTGTAGTTTTATGAACTGCAATCCACTCACTCAAGTGCTACTAAACTTATGTTAAGAACAAAAGCCCAATTGATTTCATATAGACTTTTGTCCTAACAACCTTGATTTTCAGTCTTATCTCCATTTTTTTCTGTTACAGCAGTTGTGCATAATGTCTAAATACATTGTATGACTGTCCAGCTCAGTAGGGTACCAAAAAACATCCTGTGCACTCAGTAAACAGCTCTCAGTATGACCCCTGGTTCACATATATCCGGCTGCGCAGGCCATGGTTTGCGCGGGCACGAGAGCCCATTCATTTGAATGGACTCCCGTACCCTGTGACACGCAGGGAAGAAGTCCCTGCACTTCTTCTGAAAACACAGCCCGCACGGGAACTTTGGTTCCCAGTACGGTTGCGTTCTCCAGTGCGGGTGGCGTGCCAT
>NW_028318930.1:0-40000 GCF_062004578.1 Staurois parvus
GCCAAGGAAAGATGGAAAAATCTCCAAAAGGCATCAAATTACAGATTAGACATTCTTATAATATGTCAACAAAAGTTAGATTTTATTTCCATCATTTACACTTTCAAAATAACAGAAAACAAAAAAATGGCATCTGCAAAAGTTTGGGCACCCTGCAGAGTTAATATCTTGTACTGCCCCCTTTGGCAAGTATCACAGCTTGTAAACGCTTTTTGTAGCCAGCCAAGAGTCTTTCAATTCTTGTTTGAGGTATCTTTGCCCATTCTTCCTTACAAAAGTCTTCCAGTTCTTTGTGATTTCTGGGCTGTCTGTCACGCACTGCTCTTTTAAGGTCTATCCATAGATTTTCAATTATGTTGAGGTCAGGAGATTGTGAAGGCCATGGCAAAACCTTCAGTTTACGCCTCTTGATGTAATCCCCCGTGGATTTCGAGGTGTGTTTAGGATCATTATCCATTTGTAGAAGCCATCCTCTCTTTAACTTCAGCTTTTTCACAGATGGCATCAAGTTACCATCCAAAATTTGCTGAAATTTTATTCAATCCATTTTTCCTTCTACTCGTGAGATGTTCCCTGTGCCACTGGCTGCAACACAACCCCAAAGCATGATTGATCCAACCCCATGCTTAACAGTTGGACAGAGGTTCTTTTCCTTAAATTCTGTGCCCCTTCTTCTCCAAACGTACCTTTGCTCATTCCGGCCAAAAAGTTCAATTTTAACCTCATCGGTCCACAGAACTTGTTTCCAAAATGCATCAGGCTTGTCTATATGTTCATTTGCAAAGTTCAAACGATGATTTTTGTGGTGAGGACGTAGAAGAGGTTTTCTTCTGATGACTCTTCCATGAAGACCATATTTGTACAAGTATCTCTTTATAGTGGAATAGTGTACCACAACTCTAGTGTCTGCCAGATCTTTCTGGAGGGATCGTGCAGTCAAACTTGGGTTTTGAATTGTTTTTCTCACAATCCTGCGAGCTGTTCTGTCTGATATTTTTCTTGGTCTTCCAGATCTTGCTTTAACTTCCACTGTTCCTGATGACTGCCATTTCTTAATTACATTCCGAACAGAGGATATTGACATCTGAAAACGCTTTGCTATCTTCTTATAGCCTTCTCCAGCTTTGTGAGCATCAACTATTTTCAGTTTCAGTTTTCTAGACAACTGCTTAGAAGAACCCATGGTGCTGATTGTTGGGGCAAGGTCAGATGAGTCTGGGCATTTAAAACCTTTGAGATTGACATCACCTGGTCTTCCCAGACGATGATTGAGAACAATCCATGACACTGACAGGTCTCAGCTTTGCAAAGGGGGCAGTGCATGCTATAAATTCTGCAGGGTGCCCAAACTTTTGCAGACGCCATTTTTTTGTTTTCTGTTATTTTGAAAGTGTAAATGATGGAAATAAAATCTAACTTTTGTTGACATAGTATAAGAATGTCTAATCTGTAATTTGATACCTTTTGGAGATTTTTCCATCTTTCCTTGGCTTCTTTATGCATATTAATACAAATTTTTAGCTGGGGTGCCCAAACTTTCGATCCCCACTGTATATATATACACACACACACACACACACACACACACACACATATATATGTATACATACACACACACACCATATTGCCAAAACCATTGGGACACGCACATGAACTTTAATGGAATCCCAGTCTTAGTCCGTAGGGTTCAATATTGAGTTGACCCATCCTTTCTAGCTATAACTGGTTCAACTCTTCTGGGAAGGCTGTCCACAAGGTTTAGGAGTGTGTTTATGGGAATATTTGACCATTCTTCCAGAAGCACATTTGTGAGGTCAGGCACTGATGCTGGATGAGAAGGCCTGGCAGGCACGCAGTCTCTGCTTTAATTTATCCCAAAGGTGTTCTACGCAGTTGAGGTCAGGACTCTGTGCAGGCCAGTCAAGTTCCTCCACCCCAAACTCCCTCGTTCATGTCTTTATGGACCTTGCATTGTGCACTGATGCGCAGTCATGTTGGAACAGGAAGGGGCCATCCCCAGATTGTTCCCACAAAGTTGGGAGCATGAAATTGTCCAAAATATCTTGGTATGCTGACACCTTAAGAGTTCTCTTCACTGGAACTAAGGGGCCAAGCCCAAACCCTGAAGAACAACCCCACACCATAATCCCCCCTCCAGCAAACTTTACACTTGGCATAATGCAGTCAGGTAAGTACCGTTCTCCTGGCAGCTGCCAAACCCAGACATGTCTATCAGATTGCTAGACAGAGTGGAGTGACGAATCACGCTTGAGAACACTTCTCCACTGCTCTAGAGTCCAGCGGCGTTGTGCTTTACACTACTGCATGCAAGGCTTGGATGCAGCTTCGATAATCTGAAGACCACACAAAGTTTGCAGGCCTTTAGCTATTGACTCTGCAGACAGTCTGCGACTTCTGCGCACTGTGTGCTGACCCGATGCTGTCATTTTAAGTGGCCTACCACTTCGTGGCTGAGTTGCTGTTGTTCTCAGTTGCTTCCACTTTGTTATAATACCACCAACAGTTGATCGTGGAATATTTAGTAGCAAGGAGAGCTACTGAGTGACCCATTCTTTCACAAATATATGTAGAAGCAGTCTGCATGCCTAGGTGCTTGATTTTATATACCTGTGGCCATGGAAGTGATTGGAAAACCTGAATCCAGTGATTTGGAGGGGTGTGGCAAAGCATAGACTCACTGTAGGAATGAATTCTCAAGCCAGGACAAAATCTACAGTATATTCTTTATGTGATAATGCATATATAACTTGTTCCCACAAATAACCTGGTATATTATTCTGCAGATATTGAATCAAAATGTTTAATTAAAATGAAAAGAATGACAGTTGTATTAACCTTATCTTTGTCTTTTGAAGCTTCTGTTGCTGATTTCAACATTTCAAGAAGCAGCATATCAGAAAATTCCTCTTGAAAACTTTGTCCAATTATTTCCCTGAAATAGAAAACAAAATTAAGAACAAGCAATTGTCCAAGTTTATTATGGAGGATGACTTATTTTACATTCTAGCAAGCCTTAAGCTAAGAATACTTACATGTTAACAATTAATGTGTCTGTAAGGTTACCCAAAGACCAGGCTGCCTTTGCCCGAACATTTGGAGACTTGTCATTAAGGGACATCAGAATAGCGTTAGCAGAGTCAGCTACAAACATAACATCCTGAAAGAGGTAAGCAGTAAAAAAAATGATACAAAATAATAGCAAACACACAATAGCAAACACACGATCCGTCAGCCTTAATAGTTTATGTCACTGATTGAATGGGGGAAAATGGGAGGAAAGAGACCGGCAAACAGAGGCATTGCTAGGCCCGAGAGCCTCAGGCAAGCGGATTTCCTGAATGATGCCACTGAATGTGGGTGACATTACTGTTACACAGCGGGTTTCTGCACAGCCATATGTCTGGTCACAGCAGTTATGTAGGGGCCTCTGCCTCTGTAATGTGCATGTACCCAGTGCAAAGTGGCACAGATCCAAGGGAAGCTTACCCTGAATTCTCCTTGGCTCTGATATGTCAAATGATGCAACGCTGAAAAGAAAATAAAAAGCCTGGTAGGAGCTGCACTAGCCACTGCTTTGCTTTTCAGGTTAGTTTTTTTTTTCTTTGTAGTACTCCTTTGAATGCCTATTGTGGTCTGCAGATAGGCAAGTAAGCAATTTTGGGGAAGAGGGAGGGGGGGGGTAGAGGGAATTTTTGCTTGGGAATAAGATCAAGTAATTGCTGGGGTTTACTGTTAAAGTGGTTAAAAAGGCTCAAGGTTTTTTACCTTCATGTATTCTATGCATGAAGGTAAAAAAAAAAAATGTGTGTAGAGGCTCCCCCCAGCCCGCCCCAATAACATTCTTAACAGCCTCTGCTGTCTGGGGACTCTTCCTCCTCACTGGCTGAGACAGCAGTGGGAGCCCACTGGATCCTACTGCTGTCAATCACAGCCAGTGAGCCAATGAGGAGAGAGATTGGGCAGGACCAAGCCATAGCTATATGTGTCTTATGGATTCATAAAGCAGCAGCTCGGGGACGAGCACGTAGCAGCAGTAAGGTGAGCGGTTTTTCCTGGGGTGACAGCTTGAGGAGGAGCCAGGAGCACTGACGGGGACCTGAAAAGAAGAGGATTGGGGCTGCTCTGTGCAAAACTACTGCACAGAGCAGGTAAGTATAGACATGTTTGTTTTAAATGAAAAAAAAAAAAAATGAAGCTTTATGCAGGCCATAGATGGGGAGAAAAACTGCAGATTTTTCTTTTAAAAAACGAAAAAATCGGTTGTTCAAGTGGCCGACGTTACCATCAATGGTAAAAAAAAAATCGGCCGATTTTCTACCCGTCTAGAGCCGGCAAAAAGTGTCCCTGCAGAGAGCTCTGCTATTTCTTTGACAGTTCTCTGACAGTTCCTTGACATTTATAGAAGTTGCAACAATGTATCTATTTGTTTCCATTTAGGATACAGATGTTTTTATTCGGAAACAAATAGATACAATGTTTCAACCGCTGTAAATGTGAAGGAACTGTCAGAGAACTGTCAGAAATAGCGGAGCTCTCTGCAGAGACACTTTTTGCTGGACTGGAATTCTTATTTTCATCCTACTTCTTCCTCTTCTTCTTCTTCCTCATCCTCGTCCTCCTCTTCTTCTTCCTCATCCTCGTCCTCCTCTTCTTCTTCCTCATCCTCGTCCTCCTCTTCTTCTTCCTCATCCTCGTCCTCCTCTTCTTCTTCCTCATCCTCGTCCTCCTCTTCTTCTTCCTCATCCTCGTCCTCCTCTTCTTCTTCCTCATCCTCATCCTCTTCTCTTCATCCTCATCCTCTTCTTCTTCATCCTCATCCTCTTCTTCTTCATCCTCATCCTCTTCTTCTTCATCCTCTTCTTCCTCCTCATCCTCTTCTTCTTCTTCGTCCTCATCCTCTTCTTCTTCTTCATCCTCTTCTTCTTCTTCATCCTCTTCTTCTTCTTCATCCTCATCCTCTTCTTCTTCTTCATCCTCATCCTCTTCTTCTTCATCCTCTTCTTCTTCCTCTTCTTCTTCATCCTCTTCTTCACCGTCTCCCTCTTCTTCTTTTTCTTCTTTTTGTCTTCCTCTTGCAGGTCACTGCTCATGCGCAGATTTTTTATCGGTAAAAAAATCGGCCGATTTGCCCACTAATTGCCGCGAAAATCGGCCGATCGGCAAAATCGGCCGATTTTTTTCCAATTTTACCGAAAAAAAAAAAAAAAACGGCCAAAATACCAAAAAACGGCCGACCAAATCGCCCACTAACGATCCGAAAATCGGCCGATTTTATTTTCGGCCGAAAAATCGGCCGATTTTCGACCCATCTATGGCCTGCATTAGTGTCACTTTAAATGTTGCATTATGAACAAAAGTGCACTTTACATATCCACTACAATATTTGCTTAAATTCTTCAACTACTCCATAAGAGTGCAGAGGTCAGAAGCATGTAAAGAACCGTATAGCTATCATACGCCTGATCCCTACACTCTATATGTTACTAAAGCCTTTAATTTGTACGTGACATACTCCTGGCCTCTGCAGTCTGCATATTTACTCTTTCCTGACCCCTACACTCGGTACACTACATACCCCTGACCCTTGCACTTGTTACGTTGCATACTCCTGACTCCTGTACTTTTATACACTAACTTGTACAGTGCATGTTCCAAAAGGTTTTACTTAGTAACAGGACAAAAAAAGCAAATATATTTACTTGTCTAAAGAGCAAAAAAAAATACAAACTATTGCGTGTGATTAGCATACAACTGTTTTTCTAGCAAGCAGACGGAGCACTAGTCTTTCACTGTACTTTCCAGCTCCTATATATTGTAAGAAACCTCATATTTTTGCAGAGGTCCAGATCTCAAAATAAAATTTACAGGCAGGACTTGATTAGTCAGAGCAAACAATGGTTGTTCTCAAATGGCTCAGTACAAAGCTGTAATAGGAGATAACAGTTTGGAAAGGATATTCTTCTGCTATTTTTTAACAAACAGAGCTTTGGAAATCCTTTGTCATGTGCAAACCAAAAAGAAGTGCAACGCTAACTAAAATATATGATCGTACAGCACAAAATCTCATAAGCAAAATGTATATCTACATACACGTGATACATGTATATCATAAAACAAACGTGAACCACTTTCTTCCATTACTGGAAGCTGTCTCTGTATACATGCTGTTTGTCTGATAATGTTCGCTATCTCACACTTTGAAATATAATAAATTGCCAAACAGTAAGCGCTATTTTTTCTGTGGTTTTATGCATTTTTCCATGTCTGACCTGTGCTGTGGAGACATTGTTGCAAGTATGCTACATCAGCTCCAAGTCCTCATGCACACTGTACGTTTTTACAGCGGCTGTTTTTGGCTTTTGGTGTTTTTTTTCTACAGCCAGTAAACTCCCCAGCATGTTATCCTATGTGTCCATGCACACATAGGCTGCAATCAGCGTTATTTTGGCAGGAGCATTTTTTGGCTGGGAAAAAAAAAAAAAACAGAACTAGTGGGAATCTAGAGGAGTTTTTTTTAGCTGTAAACGTGCTCTAATGCTAGCAAAACCGGCGTTTTTGAGCAAAAAAATAAAAAAATTTTTGGTTAAAAAAAAAAAAAAAATGCAAAATGTGGAAAAACGCTCCAAAGCGAACGCAAAAAAAAGCTAAACGTAACTTTACACAGCTACCGCTACCAGCGTTGTTAAACATCCCATTGTACATGGAGCCTTAAGGTCATTGAGGAAGATTTTAATCCTTTCTTTTCAACAAGTGTTATTAGTACTCCTGTAAGAGTTCAGATTTTAAGGTGACATGATTTGCAGTCACGAGGTGGCAAAGGGGAGTACTACTGGTGGCACTGAAAAACACTGTGGTAAGAAGATCACTTGTGGACTTGTCATTTTTTCATTTTTCTTCACTTTATTTTCTTCTGCACATAACTGTATGTAAGACTGGTCAATACATATTTACTTGGTTCACTTTTATTTATGAAGTTTGTAGATGCACATTTTGCTCATGACATTTTGAGGTATATTTACTAAAGCTGGTTCACTCAGAATATCGTGCACTTCTGCATAGAAATCAATCAGCTTCCAGGTTTTATTGCTAAAGCTTAATTGAACAAGCTGAGATTAGAAGCTGATTGGCCACAGGTGCATGAGATTCTGAGTGAACCAGCTTTAGTAAATAAACCCCTTTGTGTTACACATCATACATTTTGGTTAGCTGTACTATTTTTTATTTGTTTAGAAGTTTAAAGTGGTTGTAAACCTCAGATATTAAATATGAACAAAGCATATCCCTCTATAGTGTGTACTTGCCTCAATTAAGAGTACCAAGTGTCATTTCTGTCTGCTGCTTCATTTCTCTGTTATCAACACCTATCACTTCTAACAAGTTGCAAGACAAGTATTATGCAGAACGCAGAGATGTTTAGCATTTCTGGTCAGTTCTATTATGTAAGATGATAAAAGAGATACTATAGCAAGTCATAGTTTAAACAAAATAAAACAAAGTTCTCCTACCTGCCGAAGACAAGGGAACAGTATGTACACACCAAGAGCTCGTGCAGCAGCTGCCTTCACTAGTGGGTTTTCACTATGGTTCAGGCCAAGCAACAGTGTTATACAAAGTATCTGACAGTCATCCTGCAATTGGAAGGTTACAACATTTTAACAATTTCTCCCACACAGCTGTTTCCCTTGAAAAACTAAAATTTGCAGTAAAGTAGAACTATAGGCAAAAATGTTTCTCCCCATTTTGGATAGAGTAAGAGAGGGTTATAACCCTTGTCAGATTTTTTTTTTGCCATCTGTTTCCATTGCAGATTTTCCTTCACTTCCTGCTACATGATCCAAAACAGGAAGTGAGAGGAAATCCTTGCAAATTAAAGGAATTCCTTGGGGACTCCACTGGAAGATTTCTCCTCTATTACTTTTCTGGGTACAACACAAATAATAATGATCTCCCTAATGGGGGCAAAGACAACATTAAAAACTGACAGGTGTTCTAATACCTCTCCACTCTATCCAAAAACTACAAAAAAAAAAGAAAAGTTTGCCCTATTTTATACTTTAATTGGGACAATTTTTAAAATAGCTACATAGTTTGTTTGAAACAAAGGCTCAGGTGCATGATTTTAGAGTGGTTGAAAAGGCTACATTCTATGCGTGAAGGTAAAAAACCTTCTGTGTGCAGTTCCCCCCAACCCCCCAATACTTACCTGAACCCAATCGTGATCCAGCGATGTGCATGAGAGCCTTAGCAATCTGTGGACTCTTCCTACTCATTGGCTGAGACAGCAGTGGGAGCCATTGACTCCCACTGCTGTCAATCACAGCCAGTAAGCCAATGAGGAGAGAGGGAGCGGGGAAGACACATGGCTCTGTGGGTAAATGCATACAAGAGCGAGCCTGCTTGGGTGCACCCATAGCAAGCTGCTTTCACCCGGAGCACTCGTCAGGAGGGAGGGGCCAGGAGCACTGGCGGAAGACCCGAGAAGAAGAGGATCAGGGCTGCTCTGTGCAAAAACAACACCACAGAGCAGGTAAGCATGACATCTTTGTTATCTTATTTTAATTTCCTTTAAATATAACTTTAACCAAAAACACAAAAATAAAATCATTGCATCCTCAGGACACTAAACTTTCTGTTGATACTGAGGAAGGCAAAAGAAGGCAATCAGATACTTCCTGAATCCACAATATAGAGTGTTATTGTTTATAAATATTAATACCCATTTACAAACAAGTGATCAGCACCTCACTAACAATAAAAGGTCCATATTTTAATACATGCCATATGTTAATATAGTTCTATGCTCACAGCATACACTTTCATTTTATACCCTTGGCATTGTAAGGCTACAGTCACACCAGGGATTTAGGCCGGTGCGAATTGCAGCCGCAGCCTCCGTTCACTATAATGACAGGCCGCTGGCGGTTGCAGCTATTCGCAGCTCTCCACAAAGCCAGACATTACTTACAGTGGATAGAATGCATTCCCTCAGCATTAACCCCTTACGCAGCAGGAAATGGGGTATTTCCTGCAATCCAGTTATTTATGTTATTAAGGTAGTTCCCAATGCTCAGCCCAACCAACTTACTAACAAAAGTGAGTCTTCAGAGATAGGCATGATGCAGAGACAATGCCAGCAGCTCTGCAAAGCACTCCACAGCTAACCTCATCAGAGTCTAGAAAACACTCTGCATGGAACCCAATGCCAGAAGGTCACTTCCAGGCTATCCCTGCAACATTTAGTCCAGCAGGGTCTGGACCCGGCACTCCAAAATCCAGGCTGAGGATCACTGTGCCACTGTGAATAGGCTATTCTTATAAAAAGATAGAGCTGAAGACACCCATCCTCCGAGGACACTATAAAAAAAAAAAAAAAAAACTTAAAGTGGAACTTCATTTTCTCAATCAACATTAACCATTTTTAATTCTTACACTGTACACTGTTAGCATTATTAAGTAAATGTGATATACTTTCCTATCTATTTGTTTTAAACATGTTTTCACATCACATTCTTTTTTTTTTTTTTTTTTACATTTATGTAGTTGCTGTTCAGCTACGCACACCCTCCTGTCTTCATGCCTGAGCTAAGGGCACATGGATTCCAGGAAGTAAAAATGCTACACAAATCATCTGCCCTTGCTCAAGATATTCATAGCCAGAAATGCTAGGGGGTATTTTCCAAAGTGATTTCTCGGCAAAATAAAGCACTTAGACATAGATACAGTAGATGGGTGAGTTTGCGTTGAATATTAAAAATAAAATAAATAGCATTTTTGGTTTGTTGTACTCAGATGCACAGTAGTTGTGCTTTAGGCAGGCTGGCAGTAGAAGACGTTATCCTGAGCTAGCCTGCACTTTTTTGGGTTTTTTTTTTAATTTGCAAGTGTCCAATTATCCTATAGGTGGTAGTGTAACCCAAAAGTGGAAGACTTTTTATCCTCAATGAATGAGAGATTTCATTCATAGCTTTTCTCATAGCGGAGATTTAACTCATACCCATACCCCTTATTTATTTTGTTGTCCTTCTTGGTGCACTCTCCATTCCTGCAACATACTTTTTTGATGCTCAAAAATTAACTGCACATTCAAGATGATGTCTTACTATAGATTTCTATAGAGGCAAGATAATATTTCTACCTCTTAAACCTATAACAATTTTAATACAACAAAGTATCTTGCTTGCTTTAGAAGATGCAGATTGGTATCATTATTAGTTTTGTGAAAAACCAGGGCACCCAGATCCTTTTTGTGTGCGCAGGTTTGTGAAAAATCAGTATACCCTAGATCGGGTGTCGGCAACCCGCGGCTCCGGAGCCGCATGCGGCTCTTTTTCACCTTTCCTGCGGCTCCGGAGCACACTGCCCACCAGGTGACAGGCAATAGGGTCGGCAAGCCGCGGCTCTTTTAATGCAGATCTTCTGTGTGCCGGGCGCCCGCTGGCAAACATTGGCTGTCAGGATGTAGGCGGGGCAGCCCGGATGTAGGCGGGGCAGCGTGACGAACTCCTCTCCTCTCACAGTCCGCCCTGAAGACCAGAACGGCGCGGGAACCCAGCGAGAGGAACGCGCGGAGCAAAGGTAAGTGAATTCACACAATATGGGGAATGAATTACTATGGGGGATGAATTACTATAGGGGGGATGAATTACTATATGGGGGATGAATTACTATATGGGGGATGAATTACTATAGGGGGGATGAATTACTATAGGGGGGATGAATTACTATAGGGGGGATGAATTACTATATGGGGGATGAATTACTATAGGGGGGATGAATTACTATAGGGGGGATTAATTACTATAGGGGGGATGAATTACTATATGGGGGATGTATTTTCAGTTTTAAAAATGTTTCTCTCAAAATAAATTTCAATCGTGGTTTTGGCGAGATTTGGCTCGGTCGAAAAAAAAGGTTGCCCACCACTGACCTAAGGCTATGATTGTGATTATGACGATACACTGTGGCCCTGATTAACCCTTTGCTTACTGGGCCCTTAAACCCCCTTCATGACCAGAGCGTTTTTTGCAATATATGCAGTGTCGGATTTGTTTTAAATGTTGCAATGGTTTTGCGGCTCCCAGTCTTTTTTTCCCTCTCGGAAACGGGTCCAAGTGGCTCTTTATGTCTTAAAGGTTGCAGACCCCTGCCCTAGATTATATTGTATATCAGGTATGTTCAATTCATTTTTTTGTTTTCTGTTATTTTGAAAGTGTAAATGATGGAAATAAAATCTAACTTTTGTTGACATATTATAAGAACGTCTAATCTGTAACTTGATGCTTTTTGGAGATGCACATGAATACAAATTTTTAGCTGGGGTGCCCAAACTTTCGATCCCCACTGTATATACACACACACACATATATATATATATATATATATACATACATACATACATATACACACACACACACATGCATACTTTTAGCCCCCAGTGCATAATTTTACATATAATTGTAAATGTATCTACCAAGTAGTTTCCGAATCAAAAAGTGCATCCAAATGTTGAATTTTGCAATAATTATGTAATTTATCTATGATGCAGAAATGCATTTCTTGTTTTTTTTGGAGAGGAAACACACCATATTATATTTGGCAATATTGTCTTCCAAAAAGTTTGTTTTCTTTGCACTGTAGACCAGTGATAAAGTAAAATGTGCACTTTTAAGTTTTAAAACTAATTTTTCTTCATAATAAGGAGTAAAACTTACATAAATGCACTTTCAGACCTTTCATGCCCTGACCAAAACTGTCCCACCCTCACCCTCCCACAGATTCGTACTTGCAGAAATCCATCACCCACATCTTTGGGGGATGATTTACTTTTTGGATTTCTCTTGGCTGTGCCTCTCCAAGTCCATATCCCGGTCTGGTTAACAGCCCCAAAGGAGCCTGTACGGATGTACAGGTGCGGCCAACAAAGGGTTTTACAGCATGGCATTTTATCTAGGTTTTCCTCTTTAAACATGTTTGGTATGTCCAAAGAATGAACTGGTTAAACAATCTCACAGCTGCAATAGCAGCATCCTGAGAGGAGCGGGGAACATCCATTCCCTGATCTCCTCGGCAGACGTGTCAACCAGAAGTGCTCAGCACTGAGCACTTTTGGTTCAACCTTGTGAAAATTCCAGCTAGAAAGCTGGGTAAACAGCAGACTGAGCTCACTCTTGTGCTTGTTTGACTACAGTGGAAATATTAAGGGTCTAATAGACCTCTGATCTCCATAAAGAGGACCAGTCACTTGCCAGTCCTCTCAAAAAGGGGCTTATTACTGTATTGCTATGGCACAGGGTCCAAGTAAAAGCTCATTTTCAAAAGGTTATAAAGGTAAATATATTAAAAAAAAAAATAAAAAAAAAATGTAAAAGCATCTCCATAAGCCTATCCACACAAACACGCATGTTGGGTGTGTATGTATATGTAGACAGTGACTGCACCACGTGTTAGGCAATAATTGCGGGCCCTTCGTTTACAGGCCACTTTAAACCTGATGAGCCATAAAAAGCATTTAAATCATTACATATTTTAGTACTGTAATTTTTCCTTTGTTTTGCAGGCACACAGGGGATCGGGGAACATCCATTCCCTGATCTCCTCTGCAGAAGTGTCAACCAGAAGAGCTTAGCACATAACACCTTTGGACATGGCATAACCTCATCTTTTACCTTTTCCAAAAATTGAATAAATAAATAAAATGTGTATTATATTGGGTTTGTGTGCACTAATATTCATTTTAGTGTATTTTTTTTCTGAAAATTTACATTTGATAAACAGTTAAATACTGAAAATATCATACAAGATAAAAAAATTTCAACTTCTTCTACAGAACCTTTGCTTTTAGAAAAAATAATATTCTGGGGGTTTAATTAAATTTTCTAGACAAAAATTCAGATTTTCATGTGTGCAAAAAATTAAAAAAAAAAAATACTTTAGAGGGGAAGTAGTTATCAATTTCTAAGTGCTGCAGGCAATGGATCTTGGTAAGCACTGATCTGTGGAGGGGTGGGTTAAAAATTTTAGGTCAGAGCCAGGGGCGGACTGACAACTCATGGGGCCCCCGGGCAATAGGGGATCATGGGGCCCCTGTGTCCTTGCCAAAACTCAAAAAAGCCTATGAAAAAGGTACCAGGGGCATGTCATGGGGTCCCCTACTGACCTCGGGCAGTGCCCGAGTTTCCAAATGGTCAGTCCGCCCCTGGTCAGAGCACGGGGACAATAAGAATAAGTGCACTTTGTCTTAATCTATAATGCAGAATTCCTTTGTGGATTGAGTAACTGTTTAAACAAGTACCAAAGGTTGCACTGACCCCTCTGATGCTAGAAAAGAAAAGGTTTTATTTTTTACACTGACAAATACTTACTGGTAAACTGGTAAATGCCTCCGGTAAGACAGATGACAACGCATCACAAGCAGTTGTTTGAAGGGTAGGATGTTGCTCATTCTGCAAGGCTGCTGGTAAAGGACCATTCAGAATCATGTTCCAAAATGCTACGGCCTGCATAGGAAAAATCTATACTGTGAGTTGGAGGAAAGTTAGGAAATATAGTTTTTTTATTGTTTACAGATTATGTTAGCAAATGTTTAACCCCTTCCCAACCAGCCTCAGTGTCCCTTTAACTGGGCTATTGTGCCCCAGGGGGCTTGATCACTTGATCACTGTGATTGCAGTGGTTACATGACTGGGGGCCAGTCCTGATAGCTCCTGATCAAAACTAGAGACCAGGATCGGTCTTTGACCACTTGCACATTCATAATGAGCAAACTCCCAACACAGAAACCTCAGCTACCTATGGACGCATGTGTGTGGCATGCGGGTGTTAAAGCCCACCCTGATTATGTAATGGGTTATGTAGATGGCAAGAAGTTAAAGTGTATATCTACTTTTGGAGCCAAATCGTGAAAATATGTGGATATCTTTATCCCTTCTGGGTGTTCCTCCAGATAAACATCATGACAAATGTATAGTAAAGCACCGTCATACTGGCTAATGACCTAGCCGTTTCCAAGGAAATGAGTTCTCAGCCCGTTGAAACTTTGTCATGCTGTAGACAGAGTGAAGTTTCCACACAATTCCCGTCAGGTTAATGGTCTGACCTCATATTATGAGTTGTTCCTCATGCAGAGTTCCCGCCGGATCATGAAGCATATCGAGTGGCGCAGTAACATGACTGCTCTCACCAGTCCATGATATCAACCACGTAGGACGTTGCTTCCGTGTGTGATGACGTCGGTACTGAATACATTTGCCATGATGTTTATCTGGAGGAACACCCAGAAGGGATAAAGATATCCACATATTTTCACGATATATTGAGGCATAAACCACACAGTATTCAAGCTATGAAGGAACATGGGACAGTATGAATCTTTCAACACTGTATAATTCCATGGAATTTCCTTTTTTCACTCTACAAATGGACATACTCATTTCTTTTTTCAATCTGCATTTTTTGCAGTTCTCACGCATCTAATGATCATGATTATGCATATCTAGCTATATACTTGGCTAATTTTTTGTCTCACTGCTATTATTGTGCATGTATTACATATACAGTCAGGTCCATAAATATTGGGACATCAACACAATTCTAACATTTTTGGCTCTATACACCACCACAATGGATTTGAAATGAACCAAACAAGATGTGCTTTAACTGCAGACTGTCAGCTTTAATTTGAGGGTATTTACATCCAAATCAGGTGAACGGTGTAGGAATTACAACAGTTTTCATATGTGTCTCCCACTTGTTAAGGGACCAAAAGTAATGGGACAATTGGCTTCTCAGCTGTTCCATGGCCAGGTGTGTGTTATTTCATTCATAATCCCATTTACAATCAGCAGATAAAACATCCAGAGTTCATTTCAAGTGTGCTATTTGCATTTGGAATCTGTTGCTGTCAACTCTCAAGATGAGATCCAAAGAGCTGTCACTATCAGTGAAGCAAGCCATCATTAGGCTGAAAAATCAAAACAAACCCATCAGAGAGATAGCAAAAACATTAGGCGTGGCCAAAACAACTGTTTGGAAGATTCTTAAAATGAAGGAACGCACCGGTGAGCTCAGCAACACCAAAAGACCTGGAAGACCACGGAAAACAACTGTGGTGCATGACTGAAGAATTCTTTCCCTGGTGAAGAAAACACCCTTCACAACAGTTGGCCAGATCAAGATCACTCTCCAGGAGGTAGGTGTATGTGTGTCAAAGTCCACAATCAAGAGAAGACTTCACCAGAGTGAATACAGTGGGTTCACCACAAGATGTAAACCATTGGTGAGCCTCAAAAACAGGAAGGCCAGATTAGAGTTTGCCAAACGACATCTAAAAAAGCATTCACATTTCTGGAACAACATCGTATGGACAGATGAGACCAAGATCAACTTGTACCAGAGTGATGGGAAGAGAAGAGTATGGAGAAGGAAAGGAACTGCTCATGATCCTAAGCATACCACCTCATCAGTGAAGCATGGTGGTGGTAGTGTCATGGCGTGGGCATGTATGGCTGCCAATGGAACTGGTTCTCTTGTATTTATTGATGATGTGACTGCTGACAAAAGCAGCAGGATGAATTCTGAAGTGTTTTGGGCAATATTATCTGCTCATATTCAGCCAAATGCTTCAGAACTCATTGGACGCCGCTTCACAGTGCAGATGGACAATACCCCAAAGCATACTGCAAAAGCAACCAAAGAGTTTAAGGGAAAGAAGTGGAATGTTATGCAATGGCCAAGTCAATCACCTGACCTGAATACGATTGAGCATGCATTTCACTTGCTGAAGACAAAACTGAAGGGAAAATGCCCCAAGAACAAGCAGGAACTGAAGACAGTTGCAGTAGAGGCCTGGCAGAGCATCACCAGGGATGAAACCCAGCGTCTGGTGATGTCTATGCGTTCCAGATTTCAGGCTGTAATTGACTGCAAAGGATTTGCAACCAAGTATTAAAAAGTGAAAGTTTGATTTATGATTATTATTCTGTCCCATTACTTTTGGTCCCTTAACAAGTGGGAGGCACATATGAAAACTGTTGTAATTCCTACACCGTTCACCTGATTTGGATGTAAATACCCTCAAATTAAAGCTGACAGTCTGCAGTTAAAGCACATCTTGTTCGTTTCATTTCAAATCCATGGTGGTGGTGTATAGAACCAGAAATGTTAGAATTGTGTTGATGTCCCAATATTTATGGACCTGACTGTATGTTCACAACACTAAGCCTTGTGATACATGGCAGAATTTGGCTATTCATCCAAATATGCTGCTTTATATCTCAAACCAGTCTTAAGTGAATACAATAAGAATATTCAAATGTTGCAATCCGGATTGCTTGTCTTTCATGGTTTTTAATGTGTATTCAGTGATTGTACATGTCACCATCCACGGATATTATCTTTTTCTCCCTACAAGGGATTAATAAAAATATGTGATTTTACATATGAGCTAAAATGCTTGGGTGTTTATTACCTACTTTGGTAGTGGGCTCATGGGAACTACTACTCTTTTTGCTTGTCATAATCAACCCTGTCTGTACTGTTCTGGCACATCTTATTATCTAGTTCTAAACTAGATATGAACACTGTCTGAGAGGAGATTTAGCCATGAGTAACATCTAAAAAAGGATGAAATGTTTTTTTCTTTTAGTCATGCTGTTTGAAAGTGGGCACAAACATAAAATGGGATTCTCTCAAACATAACTGCAAAAATGAAAATACACTTTAAGCATACATACAAGTATGTAAGCATAAAACAGAGTTACACGTATCAGTTGCCAAATATGCTGAGCTGCTTGTAATTTATGATAAAAATATAATTTTTACAACAAACTTAAATAATATATTTGTAAACATAATGAAACCCTAACTAATCATTTACTTTTGATTTAAAAATCACAGGAATTTACTGTATATTGTCATTAATGGAATTTCATGTCATCAGTATCACTAGATTAGCTGAACAGAATTTTAAATCTTTAAGCAGATAAAAAACAGTTCTGATATACTGTATTTAGTGGTATGTGTGATGGTTGCTAACCCATGGGGAGAGAAACAATACCAACCCCAGGACATCCACTCGGAGGCCCACCAGACATAGGCTTGCAAAAAGGTAAGGGGAAAAACAATATGGCGTACAAAATATTAGACTGCTCACCTACGCTTGGAGCCTGAGGGGATGGTTGCAGGCTCCCAACTGGAAGAGAAACCTCTGGGGGCACGCACACACACGACACAGGATAGAGGAAACCTCCATAATTCTCCCCTACTGTTCCTGGCCAACACACCCTGTCGTCAACTGTACTGCAGATATGGGTAGCTGACTTGGGAGGCCCTTGCAACTAGCATAAAATAATGAACTATTGATGCGCTTGTTAGGTTAGAGGAAATACAATTAACTGGGGCGCTCGGGTAGATTTTTTTTCCAACTAATGGTGGATGATGTGTTTCCCGTTTGTAGGTGGATGGAGCCTTCTCGCTCAATGATGTCCTGTAAGAGGTCTTAAAAAAAAAAAAAAAAGATATTTCAGACAAAAACGAACACTAGATAGGGCACTTACCTGACTAACAGTCACTTTCTTTTCAGTAGGGATTAACAAATCAGTTTTCTGCTGCTGGACTATCCCAGTACCCAGCTCTTCTAAAAGCTGAAATATACAAACATATTATAAAATAAGCAAGTAAAAAAATGTTCCCATCCACAAATAGGTTTTAAAGACAAAAATATACCAATTACGTGCTTTCTCATATAACAGAACATTTAAAAAAATTAGAACCCACTTTACCTTTGCGCCATGCAGCTGAATTGATGCATCCATCTCCTGCATACATTTGCAAGCAACTTCTCCCAACTCCATAAGATAGCTCTGTGCCATATTGAAATATCCCTTTACCAGACGAGCCAACACCTAAACAATATGCAATGTTTAAAAAAAATAAGTTGATGTGTTTATGAATATTAATCTATGCATAAGACCTAAAAACTCCAAAATTAC
The DNA here is from genome assembly GCF_062004578.1 of Staurois parvus. Lineage (NCBI taxonomy): Eukaryota > Metazoa > Chordata > Amphibia > Anura > Ranidae > Staurois > Staurois parvus. The sequence continues at coordinate 18,009 of NW_028318930.1, forward strand.
ATTAAGATAAAATCGGTAACACTAAATGCAATGATCTGTGCAGGGAAGCTGTAGCACCGATGTCAGCAATACATCCATCACAAGCAGCTGACAGGAAGATTGCATCCCTAGGTTGCCGACCCAGGAAAATGTAGAGGGAGGGTGGCATTTATTGGAGGATGGGCTGGATCTTCCTCCCTGCAGCAGCTGAATACCGTCAATACCCGCTTCTCCTCTCCCTTCTTGTTGGCTCAGTTGCTGCAGGGAGGAAAATACAGCCCATTGGTTCCACTAAATGCCCCCCCCCCCCCTCATCAGGTTCCTCTTCCTTGTGTTACCCAGTCCCCCAGGTGCTCCCTCCCACTGCTGCAGGGAAAGTTTGAGGATGGAGAGCAGGAGAAGGGGCTGGTAATATGTAGATTACCGGCCCATTTCTTTTCCGAATGAACACTGACAGTGATCAGTACTGGTCACTGACTGCATTCATTCACAACTGAAGCATAGTAAAATATGTTTACTATGAACAGAGCACTTCACATTTATTCACCGTCCAGTGCAGCTGAGGCTGCAGAGAAAGGGGCTGAGGAATTTCTGTTCTCAGTCCCTTTCTCGGTCTCAAATATTGTGAGACATCAGGGGTCTGTTTAGACCCCTGATATTTCCCCAAAGCCCCTCCGACAGGTAAGGTACACTTAATTCTTCACTGCAGCTTACCTCTACAAATCCTGCATTTTAGTATTAAAAAAAAAAAAAAACTCATGAACCACAGGTTGGCTGACCATATCCAAGTGACAACAAATGCAGCATTCACCTTTTTTTTCTGATATGACTTCTGTTTACCCAAAGGTGATAGACTGGCTGATCCAAGCCATCATGTTCTATTTCTAACATAGCTATTACATGTCTTGAGTGTTACAGTAGCAAGATCTCACTGCCAAAAATACTTATCTTGTTCCTGTCTGCCTGTTTTTAGAAAATCTCACCCAACTGCATGTTCCAGAACCTCCTACCACATTATACAAAATATAAAATCATTAAAACTCCAGGGGATTGTTCACATCATGTCCACTGAGCTGTTTTTTGCTGCTTAACAATTGTTTTTTATGTGTCCTGTTCATACCTTACATAGGTGTGACAATAGGGAAGAGTCTGTACTCTTGTAAAGGCCAGAGCAGATGTGCAGACCCAAGAACTTAGGCAAAGATGTATCACCAGCAATCCTTCAGACATATACAAAATTGTAAGGTGGTTGAACTCATGTATCTATAAAAAAAAAACTAAACTGAAATATCCACGTTTTCTTAGTAATCAGATGAAAATTTATACCTGCAAAGCTTCCAAGCGGACAGGAGAGGGTTCATACTGGACAGCAGTGGCAGAGCAGATATCACTGTCAGAATAGGAGTCTTCCCTTGGATTGATCACCAGTGATATACACAAACGTACTAGCCAGCATGGCTCAGCCAGTGAATGTTGAGGGTTTATTTCACTGATTACATCTAATTCTGGAAAGGTCTCCTTTCTCCACCAGTCAGGATCACTGAGCCGTGTAATGGTGCTGGGGCCACTGTTTGGTAGCAATGAAACAACTGGTTGCTGCAGTAGTAACTGCACCTCAGGTAGAGGTACTTGAGCAGATACAATAGCACCCAACAATGTAAGGCCTGATACTCGAACATTCACATCTACAACAATAAATGTATTATGTCAATACAAATAAAACAGAGAACATGTAATCAAGAAACTTCATAATGTTTAATTGCATCAAGCATAATAAATTAAAGCCTAACTCCAGCCTAACCTTCAGTCTTCCAAAGTGTACAGGCTACTTTCCCATAATAAAACTGCTTACTAAGATTTCACTGTTCTCAGTGTGCATCACAAGCCTGACTGTCTCTGGTCTGACCCTTTCATTCCTTGTATTTCAGTTTTTCAATCATGGAGGTTCAGTACCACATGTGGGCAACACCTAGGGCAGTCTGTATTGTGACTACAGCCTGCCCAGGAATGCCCACTCTTCCAGAAACCCACCCACCCATCAAAACATTTTGATATTTGCAAAACTCCTTCCAAGAGCCAGCCCACTGCTAACATCAGGGCTGAGGGCCTTTTTAGAGAAGCACGGAGGTAGGATGCTGTGAGGTTTTCAGTAAGTTAAATTCAGCACCCTGCAGGCCCCTCCCACAAGCCATGATTTGCCTGCATTGCACAGAGAGGCAAACAGATTCAGTAAGGATACCACTGGCATAAAATAAGGTAATGAAAACAGGTTTTATTTAAAAAGTTATTAGCATGTTGATGAGGGGGAAAGGGAGGAACCGCAGAAGATAAAATATTAGCAGATTAAACCTCAGCATTAAAAAAACTTTAATGATACCTGCATAGCTCTGGTACCATGGTCATTCACAAAGCTAGTGTAAAAGTGTCTCTTCATCTCTCAGATAAAGACACTAATGATCTTTATTATCTGTCTTTAACCCCTTCACGCCTAAGGGTAAAACAAATCTAAATGCCTAAGTGCAATTTTGCACCGTTGACATGTGTTAGTAAAACGGTACATATCATCAGAACTACTTTGTACATCCAGGTGAATTATCCCGCATTTTTTTCAGGACAAATTGAGCTTTCATTTGGTGGAAAATGGTAATGGATATCTCCTGATTTTTTTTATTATCAAAGGAAAACTAGCCAAAAATAGTAAAAAATAAAATTTTTTTTTTTTATTTAGCTGTGTGTTTTTTGTTACTCCCATAACCTACCACCAAAGAACAATTCTCCAGCTCTTGACGATCACAGCGATATCATATATGTGTATGTTATTTGTTGTTTGTACTCATAGTACAGCCCAGAAACAATAGTGCACATTTTTTTTTTGTCTTTTTCTTTTTACCTAAAAACAAACTGACATTGACACCAATTTTTTTTTAAATCCTGACCTTTCACTCTGACCTTTTGACCTTTGACCCTGGCCCAAACAATAACCCTGGCACTGAACTAGATCAAAACTTGATCTAGGTATTTTTTCTTTATTTTTTAATATTTATTTATCTTTTTTTTTTCCAACAAACATTTTTTTTTCTCTCTATGCCAGGAGAGAAAAAAACCAGGGGGCCGGGCTGCACAGTAACTGATCACTGTGATAGCAAATCAGTGGCTATCACAGCGATCATGTGACCCGGAATAAGGAGTCCCGGGTCCCGATCATTAGAGCGGGACCCGGGGCTCTCAGTGACACCGCGGTCTTTGTGCTGGGAGCGCGTAGTGTGGCGTGCTTCCAGCACAAAAGCCCAGTTCCATGAGGCCGCATATTTGTGTGACGTCGGCGTCAAGGGGTTAAGGAGGCATTATTTCACTCACTACCCACCAATGTAAGGCCTCTTTCACACGTACGGTTAGATTTCCGCTTTTAGCTGCAGCTAGAGGAACATATTTACTGCAGCTAAATGCAGACAATGCATCCCTATGGCTCCATTTACACACTGCGTTTAGCAACGTTTTCACAACATACGGTTTTATGCGTGTAGGATAAAGGTAAAATAAAGTTGATCGCGTCCAGGAGCGATGTACGGCAGCTATCTGTACATAAACGCAGTTAATCACACTACAAAGAAAAACTAAGTAAACAGTTGCATTAGAAAAGGCAAGAATTTACTACCGCAGCTAAAACACACGTAATCGCAGATAAACGCAATGTACAAATGCGAGTGATCTCTGTGCCAGGAGTGTGGGAGTTTCAAAATAAAAAAAACATTTGCAAGTGGCAGAACAACCGCCCGTGTGAAAGAGGCCTAATAATCTTCCTCTTTCTGCTCTTTTGTGAAGTGCAGCAATTACCTATCATTACAACCAGCAAATCATGGGGAAGTTGCCCATTCTTAATCGATCTGTGTATATAGTATCAGAGGAGTATCTTCCACATGATATATTGTTTCTAAATCATTACAGATATAATATCTAATTCATGTATACCATTATGCTCTTGGCATGTCAGAGTAAAGAGAAGAAAGTGTGAAAATAGATAAAATTATTGCTTATTGTAAAGAGGTATTCTAAAAAGGTTCTGGTAAATTCATTGGTATCCGTAGAAAAGATTATAAATAACACTGTTCAACAGGTAAAAAGTTTTGGGCATAAAATTAGCTAATCTTACATAATTTTGGGGTGCTGACAATGAAAATGACCCTAAAAAATGTTGATTGGCTCTAGTTTCCATGATATATTCACCCATCTAATGACGTAAGCCATTCAAAATTATGATGCAACTTCAGCTGCATATTGCGCAATTAATACTGGTGACCAATAGAAAATTGCATGTATACTGAGATGATGCAATATTAGCCTTTAATTGCATCAGTTCACTGCATAAAAGCTGCAGTATCTGTAGCTGATTGGAGTTCGTCTTTACATTTCGTTTTCTGCTTATATAGGCTACTCAGTAATGCCTCGAACTTGTGTGAATAAAGCAGATAATTTCTGCTATATCTGCGGTGAAATAACTTTTATCTCACAAAAAAGGAGGATAACAGGAATGATTAAGAAAGCCTACAACTTGTATTTTGGCTGCAAGATAGGAGACCAGGACAAGAGCTGGGCACCACATATATGCTGCAATTCTTGTGGGACGGCACTGGAGCAATGGTTGAATGGAAAAAAGGCATCTATGCCTTTCGCTGTGCCAATGATTTGGAGAGAGCCAACAGATCATGTTAGTAATTGTTACTTTTGTATGGTGCCTCCAATTGTAAAAGGGCTAAATAAGAAGAAAAAGTTATCTGTGCACTATCCAAATATTCCATCGGCAATATGTCCAGTTCCTCATGGAGAGGGGCTACCAATTCCTAAAGCACCAGAATCCTTCGTGGTTGAGTCAAGTGAGGAAGAACCTGAAGCGTGTAGTCACGTGCAGTTGTAAGAGATAGCCCTTTCCTCGAATACAAGAGAAAAGCCAAGAGAAGCAAAACCGACACAAACTGAAGACAAAACTAGTGAGAATCCTAAGTATTAAAATGATTCAACTTAGCTTATGGTTATAATTTTTCTTGGTAATCCTATGCAATATATTATGCCATTTAGGCTTTGTTATGTAGTCAATATCACTTGCTTTATATTTGTGGAAAGACATCTATCTATATAATTATTGTGCATTATGTAGTCATTACGCCTATAGTAGAAAACTTTCCGTTTACAGAAAAACTAGAGCCAATTGACAAATTTCATTGTTATATTTGAACTCAGAATGTGAAATTCATTAAGAAATGGATCCTTTTGTTTCCAAAACTGGCAAAAAATAAAAATTTGTTGAACAGTGTAATTGGAACAGTGTGATATTTTAAAAAGTTTACTTTATAGGATTGAAGACTTGTGTTACTAATTAATCAGTCAGCCTTTTTAAAAGGCAAAAAAGTAGTTACCCTGCTGTTTGATATCATCATGTGCACTACAGTGAACATCGGCCAGGGAAAGCAAAAGGAGAGAGATGTCTGAGGAGCTCAAAAAGAAAATTATTGACCAGTTTGTCAAAGGTAAAGCCTAAAGGCCAATTTTCATGCAGCTTGAAGTTCACATGACTACAGTTGAAAATATTATCAAGAAATTTAAGGTTCATTGGAGTGTAGCCAACCTCAATGGACATTGGCTGCAAGAGGAAAACCGACCCAGACGGAATAGAAGGATAGTGCAAACAGAAGACAAAGAGCCAAGGAAAAATTCCAGAGAGGCACAAGCCAAACTCCATTGTAAAAGGGACATTGTACAGTGTCTGATCACACCATAAGTTGCGTTTAGCGCAACAATGGGGTCAAATGAAGAAGACCCAGGAAAATTCCACGGTTGAAGGAAAAGCATAAAAAGCTTGAATTTGCTAAAATGCATATGGACAAGCCACAGTGCTTCTGAAATAATGTCCTTTGGAAGAGGGTGGCAGGGGTGTCTTGAATGTGTACAGAGCACAAATGAAATCTCAAGACTATCAAGAAATTCAGAAGCAAAAAGTACTGCCCAGTGTCAGAAAGCTCTGTCTCAATCGCAAATCATGGGTCCTCAAAACCATAATATTATTAAAATATGGAATAAACAATGGTGGATGCCAATTATCTTGGTCAGTTTCAAGTTTTTGGGTTTTTTTTTAAGAGAAATTTGTGGTTCGTTTTTTTTTCATGGAAAGATGCGAACGTGTGTGTGTGTGTGTGCGCGTGTGCACACATGTACACATATATACACACATACATACTCAGTACATATATCATGTTTTTCCACATCGTCAATGTTGTGTAAGCCAAAATAAAATCTGCACTTTTTTTTACATATAAAAGTAAAAAGTTTGCAAACCTTTATTGCGGATGTAAGGTTTAATATAGTTCCAAACTCTAGTGAGTAGACCTGGTTTTAGTCGATGATAAGGGACATTTGACACTAGATTTGCAAGGCACTGCAATAATCAGAGAGATAAAATGCTTTATATATTAAAAAAATTGCAAATAATATGCTAGTATAGGTATACAAACCATATCACCATTCACCACAAACAAAACATGTTAGACTTAATAGATTATAATATTCAGCTATGTTACAATAAATTTGCACCAATGTGATATTTTAATCAGCAGACTTTGTTAATTACATTTTGTACAAGGGGTGCACAAATTGCATAAATGTTGCATTGGGTAAAAATTGCAGGAAATATATTTTTCTAATTGTTTACTATTTATTTCCAATAAAATACAAGGAAATGAAAATATATGTATGTAGCTTTGCTACCAAAATAAAACCCTATATCTGCTGAAAAAAAATGTCTGAGATTGTATGGCACTAAATTAAGAGTTTAACCACTTTCCTACCGGGCACTTTTACCCCCTTCGTGCCCAGGCCAATTTTCAGCTTTTAGCGCTGTCGCACTTTCAATGACAATTGCTCAGTCATGCAACATTGTACCCATATTAATTTTTTATCATTTTGTTTTCACACAAAATGATGGGGTTTTTATGTTTTGCACTATAAACAAAAAAAAAAAAAAAAAAAAAAAAGAGCAAAACATTTGAAAAAAATGTTTCTATTATAAAATTTTTGCAAACAGGTAATTTTTCTCCTTCACTGATGTGCATTGATGAGGCTGCACTGATGGGCACTGATGAGGTGTCACGGATAGACACCACTGATGATGCTGCACTGATAGGCAGCAATGATGGTCACTGATAGTTGGCACTGACTGGTGGCACTACTGGGCAGCACTGATGGGGGGCACTGCTGGGCACTTATGAGTGGCACTGATCATTAGTGCCGATCTGCTCTGTGACAGCTGTCGGTTATTAGGAAAGTGTTGCTGATAACCGGCAACTATATTTACCACATCATCTGCTGTATTATTGGACACAGTTGATCACGTTGTAAAAGGCCACTGTGATTGGCCTTTTACCTCATCACGTGATCAGCTGTTTCTGTAAGACACAGCCATCACGAAGATCGCCGGGTGCACGCTGGAGGTGAGCGGGAGGGCGCATTCTGGGAGAACAACATATGACACCCTCCCAGAACTGGACAACCGGGATTGTAGCCGTCATTTGGCTATAGCACGGTTAGCAAGTAGTTAAAGTACATTTCTAATCAAAACAATGTTTTTGAAGTTTTGGAAAAGGGGAGGGGTAGACCCTCTCTGTTTATAATGTTTTCTGTCCCCATTTGGAAGATTTGTCATAAGTCAATTTGGACAGGTGACCATTGTCACCAGGAAAGAGTTGGGGAAACCCAGAATTATTCCCAGGACAAGGAGGTAAGGGAAATCTTCAAATAGGATACTTGGTTCATAGACAATTGTCTAAGATGGTCACAGGAAGTGAATGAAGATTTTAACCCTTCCATACTTTATCCAAAAAAGAAAAAAGGTTTTGGCCATACATACATACATACATACGTACGTGTCAAGAAGTTTGCAACAACTGCTTTGTTAACGTACTGACAACCCTGAGCTCTTCTGATCATCATAATCTATTCAATAACCATAAAATATACCAAAACTGCTTCTATCAGAGAAAGATAAATGTAATGCCTTTAGGTGCTATGTGAATAATCGAAACAACCCCATAACCAAAATGAGGGCAGAGGACACTGCATTCCCCATGCTGATTTTGGTCCTTTAAAAGCGGCTTGGCAAAATAGAAGAGGTCAGCTAGACAAAAGAAGTCTTTCTATTATTGAAAATAATTAGCCTGTAGAAGACCCTGCTTATTCTTGTGCTCATGGTATTTAAGAAATTCAATCCCTTATGGCAGATATTCAAAGAGGTAAAAAGGATGGTGAATTTTTATGTTCAATATCAAACGGTCTTGTCTCCTGTGGAAGCCACTTAACCCCCCCCCCCCCCCCCAACAGTTAATCCACTTACCCTTGAGGCAAACATAAAAAAAAGTATCCATTATTTTCAGAGCATCTCTTGTTACAGGGCAGAACAAATAAAAGTAGCACTTGCAGGGTTTATTTAGGTTCCTGATTTCATTTAATGCTGCAAGCTATTTTTAAAAAGCTGTCACAAAAAGACATCCATTAATGTTACACCATCTGAAGAAATGTTTCTTTTACAAAAGAAATAACCACTGTGATGCTTTCTTGAAAACCTACTTCAGGTAGTAAAAGCCAGCAGTAATGATAAAGTATACAATATGCTTTGAACGGCCTGAATATATGAAAGTACAGACTTAGCAAACAGATTTCTAAAAACACTGTACTAACAGTGTATGTAAACCCCAACACCGAGATCGTCCCAGCTCCCAAGGTGTCAAAAGCATAGGTACCAGTCACACTCCCTGTTTAGGAGTCTTAGGAGGGTTTGGGCAGACCCTTACAAATCTGGTCTTTCTTTGGTGTTGAATACACAATTGAAAACATTCTGTTATATCCGTTTGATAAGTGCAGTAAAAAAAAATTATTTCATCAAAATTTTAGTGCTATCCTGTGTCCTTTCCACACTTCCAGCGCTTATTTGAGACTACAGAATGATTAGCCTTTGTGGCATAGAGATCCGAAAGTGGTGGTCAATGAGTAATTTAGCAAAAGACAATGGGAGGGCTGACCACCCACTGATCACAAAATTCTGGGGGAGAGTTACTAAAGCTGGTGCACTCAGAATCTGGTGCAGCTATGTATGGTAGCCAATCAGCTTCTAACTTCAGCTTGCTCAATTAAACTTTGACAATAAAACCAGGAAGCTGATTAGTTTCTGTTCAGAGTTTACTCTCCAGTTTTAGTAAATAATCCCCACTGTGTTATCAACCCACAACAGGGCTTAAGAGCGGAGTGCACTTCTGGCAGATCAACAATGATGAAAAATGTTTTGTTGAATTGGAAGGGTGATACTCCACCCTCTATACACCGATTTTATTGCATGGTTAATCTGGTGCTGCCTCAATATAAGCTGATCTATAAAGACGGGCCTGCCCTCAAAACATTTACGAAAATCTGGCAGCCCTGGCTGGATATAGCGGACTCTTTTTGGGGAGATGCTCTCTTGTTACAACCATTGTCACAGGATTTCCTCTGATCTGTAAGGGAGTTGATGGTGTGGGTGTTTGTTTGTGTCTCTTGTATGTGTTAGGTTGTGTATTTGTAGGTTTCTGACTGCTTAACTGTTGTTATGTTATTTTTGTTTTGGGATTCTTTCTTGTTATATGTATGGGGTTTCTGGCCTGCAATAATTTGTTGTTTGTTTTTTGATCCCCTTTTATGTACCCTTACTTTGTGATTTTAGTTTTGCGTTTCTATTATTATTTGCCTTTTTCTGTTATTGATTGTGTTTTATAAATGCAAAATAAACACCTTTTAAAAAAAAAAACAATGATGAACATGTACTTCTATTGTACATACGTGATGCATTTTTTTCTTAACATTGACATACTTTGTTCTAAAAGGTTTCCCTATTTCCCATCTTAGAACATTGGGAGGTACGGAATTATACTAGTTGATCAATCCATCCAACAAGTTTATGATGCTTATTAGTCTTTTTAGACAATCCTTCATAAAAGCTGTATAAAAAAAATACCACACTGTGTATTGGAATTATTTACATTGATTGTAGGTTAACACATTTGGCTAAAAATGTTTCAGCTGAAAAGAACCTTGTCTGTATAAACATTTGGACAAAAGCAGTCTAGCAACAATCTTTTCTGTGTAGAGATGCAGACTGTGATCTAATATATACAACTCTATTCTAATTAGGTGTCCGCACATTTACTCCCAGTCAATACACACTTTGTCTTGACACATTTCACTGTGCTACTAAATAAGCAGGCATACAGACCTTAATTATTTGAGTGAGTGTTTGTGCTGAAGACTCAGCAACCATTGCTAGCAGCAGACATCTGTGCAGTTCCCTAATACTTGAGGCAATGGTGACTGAAAATGGAGTAAAGGCTTGTTTATATTCACTTGCATCATCAGCAACAGAAAGAAATTGCTTCGATCCATCCAGTATGGCAGAAAGGACTTGGAGTGCACAAGCACGAGTCTAAAAGCAGAAAAATGGTTACTGGAAAAAAAAATTAAGGTAAGGCGAGTATAACATTTAGCCAAAAGACATATGCAAATCAGTATTAAACTAGGCTGACCTTGGATGCATCAGAAAAAAAAATGTGCTAAACCTTTAAAATTGATCTAAAGAGGGTACACAACACTTAAAGTGTAACTTTACTTTCATGGGAAAAAATATATCAAAATATAACAATATGTCCTTTCCTTTTCAATTTGCAGTACTCTAATATTCTGTAAAATGCAATGCAATATGGCAACCTGAATTGACATGAATAGTCAGATTTTAGGCATCCTCTTCAACAGAAAGTCTTTTTCTTGTGAGATTCTCCTAAAGGATTATTCACATCTAAAGACATGCTGACCTTGCAGCTTTCCTCATCACAGCACTGCAAGCGCATCAGCTGATCAATAATAAAGAAGCCACTCCCATTCCAGGTCAGTATCCAAAAAACCTAGAAGAACAAACCGCTTTTTCTTCAGAGAAGAAACAGAAATCTACAACAAAGTTTGTTAAAATTTCTGCAATTGTATATTGATCACCCAGAGATTTTTCTCTCAACAAAAGTGGAGTTACTCTTTATATAAATATCTTAATGACAGAAAGTATGCCCATCTACAAGTTTTATATTGAAAAAATATTCAAGATGTAGCCACTGGATAAGTTTGTATATGTTTGTTGAATATTTTAAGGTGATACATACCTTTGGAGAATAGTCTTTAAGTATTACGGTCACGAGAGACACAGATTGTGGACTTCCTATGCCAGGTATGTCAGGGACGAAAGCTGACCAATAGCCATAAAGAACTTTCTTTTCAATGGACTTTATTGTAGATAAAAAGCAGGATATTGCGCCTTGTCGAACTTTAGCTTGGAAAGACCTTTAAGAAAATAAAATCTGTTATGGGGGAGCTGCATAGAATGCATGAAGGTAAAAAACGTTGAGCCTTTCACAACCACTTTAATATATACATCGACTGCTCTCTTCACTGGATAATATATTTTTAGAATTCATATTACATCATATTTTCTAACAGTATAAAGTGTTTATGACATATGACTGCACTAGAACAGCTTGCACATCTGCTAAAGCCCCTAAGCAGGGGAGGGGTCTAATTAATTCCCTGGGGAGCAAGGTCAGGCTGTACCAAAGCACCCAAAGGTTACTCTGGGAAATCATCTCGCCTGTAATTAGCCGGGCTCAAATATCACTCTAAAGAAACATACATGCCAAAGCTCAGCTGTCAAACCGAGCACTGCAGGAATCCACAGACACAGAATACCCTGGCTGTCAAACTTACATGCGAGTCCTGCTGCTTACTCCCTGGTTCACATAAACACGGGCCACCTTTTGCACGGGCACGAGAGCCCATTCATTTGAACTGACTCCCGTGCCCCTGACATGCAGGGAAGAAGTCCCTGCAGTTCTTTGGAAACCGCAGCCTGCACTGGAACCTCGGTTCCCAGTACGGTTGCATTTTCCAGTGCAGGCAGCGTGCCATTAGAACTAATGGCACCCACCCACGGGTCCGCATTTCTCTGTGCGGGTGGTGCGACTGCACGGATTTTCACGTGCATACGCAGAGATGTGAACCTACGGTACATGTGGACAGGAGCAATGAAAGCTGCTTCTGAGCCACTGAACGAGATGTGGCTATCGAAATGATGGCAGAAGACAGAAGAAATATTTTGGTTATTTTGTCATTTGAAAACTTGCCTCAGCCATCCACATAAAAAGAGGTAAAATTACAAGGGATGTGCAAGCCACCAGTATTTAGGCATTATAAATGTGTGATACAGAGATTTCACCAGACAGGAGAGGTGAAGAAAAATGTGTGTCCCATCAAAATTTTGTATATACACCACTGCTTACTTATAACATCTTAATTTAATATGTCAAATGTATACATATTTAATGTACAGCACTATCCAAGAAGAATAGACATAGAAGCTAGTGAAATAAATACCTCCCTTGTGACACTGCCTTTCTAAGCCTTCTCAACTGTTGGAGAGAATGGACTACTCAACTTCGCCTTGCCTTACTCTGGGATGAGACATCAGAATAATTGTTACTAAAAGGCTTTTTTTGCAAATGGGTGCTTATTATGAATTTAAGACATACTGTAGGTAAAAGCCTTAAAGTAATTGGCAGATGGACCCTTAAGGTGGTCAAAACACTAGAAGAATTTTGTTCGATATTTTTTGTTTTAGGAATGTTTGCTTTTCTAATGGTTAAAATGTCATTAACCACCTTCCGCCCGCCCTATAGTACGACGGGCACAAGGTGGTTCTCTAGTTCTGATTGGTAGGACGTCATATGACGTCCTACCATTCTCACTGCGCATGCGCGGCTCAGGGAGCGCGCAGCGATCGCCGGTGCGCTGTGTCCCTCGGACACAGCGGATCACGGAAAGAGTCAAAGATGTCGGCTCGGTCATGTGATCAGCTGTGTCCAATCACAGCTGATCACATGTAAACACGGAAATGTCGGTTATCGGCATTTCTCTCCTTTCGAGCTGTCACGCTGACAGCTCGAGAGGAGAGGAGAGCCGTTAATTGGCTTTCCGCGGAGGGGACACGTACACTGATCATCAGGGCACTGATGATCAGTGTGCCCTGATGATCAGTGTGGCCCCAGAAGTGCCACCTGTCAGTGCTAATCAGTGCCACATGCCAGTGCCCATCAGTGCCACATCAATGCCACATATCAGTGCCCATCTGAGCTGCCTTTCAATGTCACCTATCAGTGCCAGTCTGTGCCACCTATCAATGCCAATCAGTGCCACCTATCAGTGCTGCCAATCAGTGCCAGTCAGTTCCGCCTAACAGTGCCAGTCAGTGCCGCCTAACAGTGCCATGTATCAGTGCTGCCTTTCAGTGCCCATCAGTGATGCCTGTCAATGCCCATCAGTGCAACCTACCAGTGCCTCCTCATCAGTGCCACCTATCAGTGTCCATCACTGCAGCCTCAATAACGCACATCAGTGAAGGAGAAAAATCACTTATTTACAAAATTGTATAACAAAAACTAAGAAAAAACTTTTTTTTTTCAAAATTTTCAGTGGTTTTTGGTTTGTTTAAGAAAAAATAAAAATCCCAGAGGTGATTAAATACCACCAAAAGAAAGCTCTATCTGTCTCAAAAAAATGATAAAAATTTCATATGGGTACAGTGTTGCATGACCGCGCAATTGTCATTCAAAGTGTGACAGCGCTGAAAGCTGGAAATTGGCCTGGGCAGGAAGGGGGTATAAGTGCCCTGTAGGCTAGTGGTTAAACAAGATTATTAAAAAATGCCATTACTAGCTATATAACAAGGTGTATACTCTGTTATCCAGCGCTCCCTCCTTGTCACTGTCCTTTGTGATTGTATAGCTTGACCGTTACCACATCTATTACGTATTTAGGTGCCTTCCCTGCCATTCATTCTCTCTAGAGTCACACATATGGGTTTATATACAGCGTAAAATGAGAGTCCCCTCCCTCCTCCTCCATGCCCTTGTAAAAAAAATAAAAATATATATATATATACACACACGTGTTTAGATTCACTAAGAAACTTCCAAAAGGCTCCCCAGCAGGGGTGTGCTAGGTAAGGGAAAAAGTACATTGTTTCTATGTATTAGTTTAGCAAAACAGTTGCTTATCCCTTTTTGAGAGAGGCAAAATGCCCTTATTCAAATGCATAAGGAACCATTGTGTTCATGTGATTCTTACATTTACGTACTGCATACATTTTTCTAAAATTTCACTTTACTATATATCACTCAAATATATCAAATTTAATTGCTTATACCTGTGAAATAAAAAGCAGAGTCTAGAAAGCAGATGCTGTACGAACAAAGTGAAAGCTAGTGTTAAATCATCTTTGACTCCACCTACACCATCTTAATGTTTTTTATTTTTTAGTCATGTGACCTAAACTACTCCAATCAGTGTTATGCTGGTCACATACTAATAGTGCAGACATCATCTGCTGATGTGTAAAGCATACATGAGTAATTTAAGTTCCTCCCACAGATCTTTCTCTGCCAAGAGTAAGGAAAGATCACATGACCAATAACAGTGCCGCAGAAAAAAGTAGTCTGAGCATTTTATATTTTCAAAGTACAACTACAATTCCAAAAAAAGTTTGGACTATGTTAAATCCTACAATAAAGAGTGCAATGATTTGCAAAAAATGATTTGAGAAAGTGTCCCATTTAAAAAAAAAATATATATATATTTTAAAATTGATGGCAGCAACACATCTCAAAAAAGTTGGGAAAGGGCAAATAAAAGCTGGCAAAGTAAGCCGTACTAACAAGGAAGAGCTAGAAGAACATTTTGCAACTAATCAAGTAAACTAAACAGTCTTTTTTTTTTCTTATAAATGGTACATTCTCTCAATTTAAACATTTGATATGTTTTCTATTTTTGATTGTGAATAAAATATGGGTTTGAGATTTGCAAATCATTGCATTCTGTTTTTATGTAGGTTTTACACAGTGTCCCAACTTTTATGGAATTTGGGTTGTACAGTGGCATCATACATTTGTAATATTTATTTATTTCAGTTACTTATATAGCGCCGTCAATTTACGCAGTGCTTTACATATATATTCTACATTCACATCAGTCCCTAACCCTCAAGGGGTGTACAATCTAAGGCCCCTAAGTCACATTCATACATACACATAATAGGGACAATTTAGACAGGAGCAAATTAACCTACCAGCATGTCTTTGGAGTGTGGGAGGAAACCGGAGTACCCGGAGGAAACCCACGCAGGCACAGGGAGAATGTGCAAACTCCAGGCAGGTGGTGCCGTGGCTGGGATTCGAACCAACGACCCTAGTACTGCCAGGTGGAAGTGCTAGCCATTTAGCCACTGTGCTGCCCTAATATGTGAACAAGTAATTCAATCTAACACTGCTCGGTTTAGTTTCACTTTAATACGGTCAAGCTGACTTTTACTTTCGATCAGTCTCGAGAAAATTTGAAGGAGCAGGATAGAAATTCTCTCTCAAATGAATTAATGTCTAACAGTAAATGTGGAATTTTTATTCAGAAAAGTCCATTTGCTCTTATTTGGAATGTTAAAAGCAAATGCCAATGTCCCCAAATGTACTGATGAGAATTTTAACACAAATGTTTGTTAGAAAGTCTATTAGCATATGGCCAATTTCACTCCAATGTGAACAGAGCTAGTGCAGGACCTTAGCTTTTCTTTAGGGCAACACTAGTGATTAAACCTCTGCTTGATTTCAGTGTGCTGCTCATAAGGCAAGTGAACAAGTAGTTAAATCTCCTAGCAAGGATATTTAAACACCACTGTAGCCATAGCCTTACTGCATTTTTCTTGTGAACAAAAGATCTTCACTTGCTGGCTAGAACAACCCTGTGCTTCCTGTCAGAGTATTTCACCTATCATACAAAAGGATTTTTTTTCCCTTTTGCTGTAACTTACTGGGACACACAAGGATATTTCTAATGAGTTGCAACAGTTACTGCCTTGAACTGTAAAATATGCCACTGTATTATGCTAAAGAATGCCTAAAAGGCAGATTACAGCATTTAGTTAAAACAAGCATTTGCAAAGGTTTAAATCATTCTTAGTCCAGGCCAAGGATGTTTTATATTTATTCATCGGGACAGCACGCAGCCGAGGATGTTGCACAATTAAAAATAACAAAGGATTAGGAGCACTAATGGAATGATTCTCTTCAATGCTGAACATGATTCCCATTAGTCACTGTTCATCAGGTCAAAGAGATGATTAAAATAGCTAGAACAGCTTTGCAGCTAAACCAAACAACCCAAAATAAAAGTTAGGAAAAAGAAAAGCGTGCAGAAATATATTGTACCATCAGTTGGAAAACATAAAACCTATACACAGGGTAAAACATACAGTACATATAAAAGGGTAAAAACTTGCAGGACCACTACAGTCCAACCAATTACTGACTGATTTAATAATATAAACCAACAATGAGTCTGAATAGTACTTATTAACAAATTCTTAAGCCAGCCATAGATGGATTGAACCTCAGCCGGAACCAGCTGAAATACGATCCATCTATGGGAAGGCTGGTTGTACTGAAGTCAATCCATTGATTGATATTGAGTACAACAAGCCTGTTGGATTTTTTGCAAGAGATTACTGCTGGTGGATATATCCGCCAGCAGCAATCCTTGTGTTCTGTCAGCAGAGAGCCTTGATATAGCGCTGAGGGAGAGGGATGGAGAGATTCCCCCATCAACACTGTGTTGATGGGGGAATCTATCTACAGTGGATATAAAAAGTCTACACACCACTGTTAAAATGTCAGGTTTCTGTAATGTAAAAAAAATTAGACAAACAATGAGAAAAATCATTTCAGAATTTTTTCCACCTTTAATGTAACCTATAAACTGTACAACTCAGTTGAACAACAAACTGAAATCTTTTAGGTGGAGGGAGGGGAATAAAAAAAAACAACGAAAATAATATGGTTGCATAAGTGTGCACACCCATAAACCAATACTTTATTGAAGCACCTTTTCATTTTATTACAGCACTCAGTCTTTTTGAGTCTATCAGCATGGCACATCTGGACTTGGCAGTATTTGCCCACTCTTCCTTGCAAGAACACTCCAAATCTGTCAGGTTGCAAGGGCATCTCCTGTGCACAGCCCTCTTCAGATCACCCCACAGATTTTCAATTGGATTCAGGTCTGGTCTCTGGCTGGGCCATTCCAAAACTTGAATCTTCTTCTGGTGAAGCCATTCCTTTGTTGATTTGGATGTATGCTTTGGGTCATTGTCTTACTGAAAGATGAAGTTCCTCTTCATGTTCAGCTTTCTAGCAGAAGCCTGAAGGTTTTGTGCCAATATTGACTGGTATTTGGAACTGTTCATAATTCCCTCTACCTTGACTAAGCATGATGTGCAGTGTTGTTTTTGCGCCACACATATCTTTTAGAATTATGGCCAAAAAGTTCAACCTTATAATTATTATTATTATACAGGATCTATATAGTGCCAACAGTTTGTGCAGCACTTTACAATATAAGGGAGACAGTACAATTACAATACATTTCAGTAAAGAAGGAATAGGAGGGCTCTGCTCATGGAGCTTACAATCTAAAGGAAGGCGGAGGTGAAAGAAAAGGTAATAGCTGCGGGAGATGGGGTAGGCTTCCCTGAATAAGTGAGTTTTCAAAGATCGCCTAAAGGCAGACAGGGTGGGGGCTGACCGGACATACTGTGGTAGGGAGGTCCAGAGGATGGGACAGGCTCTGGAGAAGTCCTGGAGACGAGCGTGAACCTTGGTTTCATCAGACCATAGAACATTTTCCCACATGCTTTTGGGAGACTTTTGCAAAATTTAGCCAGGCTTGGATGTTTTTATTCATAAGAAAAGGCTTCCGTCTTGCCACTCTACCCCCATAGCCCAGACATATGAAGAAAACGGGAGATTGTTGTCACATGTACCACACAGTCAGTGCTTGCCAGATATTCCTGCAGCTCCTTTCATGTTGCTGAAGGCCTCTTGGCAGCTTCTCAGACCAGTTTTCTAAAATGTAATCAATTTTGGAGGGACGTCCAGTTCTTGGTAATGTCACCGTGGCGCCATATTTTCTCCACTTCACTGTGTTCCATGGTATATCTAATGCCTTGGAAATTCTTTTGTACCCTTCTCCTGACTGATACCTTTTACCAGTGAGATCCCTCTGATGCTTTGGAAGCTCTCTGCAGACCATGGCTTTTGCTGTAGGATGCGACTAAGAAGATGTCAGGAAAGACCTACTAGAACAGCTGAACTTTATTTGGGGTTAATCAGAGGCACTTTAAATGATAGCAGATGTGTACTGACTCCTATTTAACATGATTTTGAATGTGATTGCTTAATTCTGAATACAGCTACATCCCTATTTACAATAGGGTGTGAACACTTATGCAAGCGCACTATTTTAGTTTTTTATGTTTACTCCCCCCCCCTAAAATATTTCAGTTTGTTTTTCAATTAAGTTGAACAGTTTATAGGTCACAATAAAAAGGTAGTAAAAGTTCTGAAAGGATTTATCTTTGTCTTATTTTTTATATCACAGAAACCTGACATTTTAACAGGGGTGTGTAGACTTTTTATATCCACTGTACTTTCTCTCTTTTTTCCTACCACCCATGGATGCAAGAAAGAAAAATCGCACCATCTGTGGCTTGCCTAAGAGAAAATTAAATACAGGTAACCTGTCATCTAAAAAAAAAACCAAAAAAACAAAAACTGCTGGAGGTATACAGAATGGGTACTAGGAGGTTCCTGCACATACCCACAGCAGCCTCTCAAATACTAATCGGGCTGCTCTCACAGGAAAGGTTCCAAAACTTCATCATAGTGCTGAAGCTTGCTCATCCCTTCCTGCCTCATGCACATTCCTACTGATCAGTGATGCAGTGCATCATAGTGATGGGCCAAGCAGGAGCACAAGGGTGCTGGGCTTAGCAGCAAGCAATGACACCCAGAAGTTTTGGAGCTTTACCTGTCAGAACCAGCCAGCATTAAGCACTGACAAGGCATCTGTCAGGCTGCTAAAAATATTTGCAAACACTTCTAGATGCCTACACTTTATTTAGATCACAGAGTCCTAAAACAAACCCATGGTAACCCCTTTACGCTGGCCGCACACACATGTGTGCGGCCTCCCACCGTCTCGGCCTAGACGCTGAGCGGTTGCACATTTGCGTTCAGGTAACAAAAAACATATGTGCTGAGAGCGCGCGCTCTGCGCGCTCCAAACACACATGTGCGGTACTCACGGAAAGGTCTCGGTCCGCTCTTTCGATCGGGACCTTTCCTGATCATGTGACCGCCATGGCGACGCGTCACGACGGTCACATGATCCCTAAACTACGCCCCTCCCAGGTGTCTGAAACTCTTAAAGGGCCAGGAGGTGCCGGCAGGAAGGGAGTAACATTCAAACTGCTGAAACTGTTCCCTGTTCTATAGAGCTAGCAGACCTTTATTATTTTTCCAGAGTACTTTTGGAGCCCCCAAAATTGAAGCACAGCTTTATACATAAAGCAACCAAAGTTAACAGGGTCATATACTGTTACACGCCCTAGTGGCTAGTTTGCCAGGTTTTGGAATTCCCAGGGTGCTCTGGATATAAAAACAAACACAAATTATTGTCAGCACTACAAAAAGGGAAAGGCCCTCAAGGCTACAAATCCATGTATGGGCTCAGAGTAGACTCCTCTTCAATTTTGTCTACGTGGGTAAGATATCCACCACTAGAAAACTCCACACAGCACATTGTAATGGACTTTCTGCCCTTAGGGGAAACCAGCACTGAAAAGAAACAAGGCGCACCGCCCTAGCGCAACAATGGAGTAACTCTTTATTAACCACTTGCTGACATGCCACAGTAAATATACTGTGGTGGGGCGGCACGTACATGCACGACGTACATGTACGTCATTGTGATCTTCACTGTGCAGTGGGGAAAATAATTATTTGATCCCCTGCAGATTTTGTAAGTTTGCCCACTTACAAAGAAATGAAGGGTCTATAATTTTTATCATAGCTGTATTTAAAATGATAGAGACAGAACATCAACCAAAAATCCAGAAAAAAAAAAACGTGATACAAATGTTACCTTACTCACTGAACTGCAACTAAATTTATAAGTATTTGATCCCCAAGCAGAACATTTTTGCCACTGTATAACCAATAACAGTGTAAAAAAAAAATTCTTGATCACCCCCTCCCCCCCCCCCCCAGTAATACAGTGTCTCTATGGTAACACTGAGCTATATATATATACACACACACACATATATATACACACACACACACACATATATACACACACACACACACATATATATATATATATATATATAAAAAAGATGCTGTACTGCACTGGTGAAAGAATTGTGAATTTTTTCAAAATTTCTTAATTTTCCCCCCAAAAAACTGCAAAGAGTACAGTGGGGCATGACCATGCAATTTCCAGTTAAAGTAGCACAGTGCTGAATAGCGAAAGATGTGTTAATCATGAAGAGGATAAGATCTTTTGGAGCTCAAGTGATTAAATAAAGCCAAATGCCATTGTACCCCCAACAGTACACAATCAAGTGCATGCAGCAGGTCTAGTTCCAACACAGCTAAGCTCCGTGGAAGAGGGATTTGCCCTTGAAATGAGGAAGCTGTGCCCTCTTGGATGTATCTGTTTTCCTTTGACAGAACTGGATCTGCTACATGCATTTGATTGTGTACTGTTGCGAGTACACTGGTATTTGGTTTTATGTAATAAACAGTTACTACGTTATTGCACTTAGCTGATGACTTTCATTTTTAGTTTATTCTTTTGATAGAATTAACATTTCTGACAGATTCTGTTGCTGTCTGTGACTTTACTGAGGATCTTCCCCCGCCAATGTCGCTATGGCACCTGTACAAGAAATGTTAGGGAGTGGCTGTCTTTAGGACAGGAAGGCACAGACAGCAATAAAAATATGGTCAGAAGTGGAGAAGATGGCTGATGGAGCAATGACTGACATGCTGAAGTGAACAGCACTGGGGGAGGGCACTCTTGTAGTAAATGTGCCATAACGTGCAAATAAACTGTGAGCAGTTAGACAATACACACACACACACACACACACACACACACACACACACACACACACACACACACACACACACACACACACACACACACACACACACACTAAAAACAAACAAATGATAAAAATCTGACCTTATTTTACTTTGTAAGCCACCTTCGGCATCTGAAAATTCAGAATCACTGCTGCTCATTTTTTTAAATCTTGAAGATGGTGAGTGCGGTGGATCCTTTCCAGTATTTTTCATTGGTGATTTCTGAGAAGTTAAATAGGGATTGTAGTTTGCACCTGCTGAACACAGTTTCAATTTGTCAACAGCAGCAGTGAGTCCATCCCCTGAATCACTTTCTGTTCCATCTTTCTTCTCACTCTCCTGTTGGCCTTTTTTCTGTTTAGCCCTGGATTTCTTCTTTTTGTTCTGCATGAAATTTAAAAAAAAAAAAAAAAAAAAAATTACAATTCAGGTTTTTGTAATGATGTAGTTCTTTTCTCTTTTCTCCACAATTTACAAAAGGGGCAAGAGCTGCAAATTCATGTTGCTACTGGATATCCAATGTGTTTTTGATCATCTTTGTACATACCTATTCATATTTGTATTAAAGATATATGTACAAGAAATCAAAGAAGATGAGCACTACCTGTTATATGTTTGTATCGTTCATTTATTAAATCTTATTCAAACCAGAAATGTTCAACACCTGTATCAATTAGTGGTTACAACAACCAACAGATTTTATATAATAATGACACGTGGAAAAACACTAGCAGTGCTTCTGGTTAGTCTCAATAAAAATATACCTAAAACATGAACAGAAAATACACAAAGTACCACTATAATATGTTCAATAAGTAAATGCAAATAGAAAAAAAAACAGGCACACATCGGACATTTTCAGCTGCATTGGAAAGG